>NW_028270166.1:43745372-44045574 GCF_037043375.1 Chiloscyllium plagiosum | reverse complement strand
CCTCACCCCATTGTCTCTACCATTGACAACCATGTTATCTGCCGTGTAGGTATCATTCTCTGAAATACAGAATCCAAATCTTTGCCTCCCCGTTTTCACAAGATGCAACCTCTTTCACCATGGTTTTTCATCGGCACTCCTGATATTAGTGTCAGTTTTTATCTGTTTATAGCTTTGTGGAGAATTTTGGGACAGTATATGCATAAATGCAATTTTTCTAAAAAATACCCTCACCGTGTGATTCCACCCCCCACCCCCCAAAAAAAATTGTTTGAATGGTGAATATTCACTCCAGGGTATTGATTGTGGTAGCAAATAGTTAGATCACTGATAATTGAAGTACACTTTGGGGTTTGTGGGATCAACAGGGTTTATTAGGTCATTGGCATTGAAGTACAGTTTGGGGTTTGTGGGATCAACAGGGTTTATTAGGTCATTGGCATTAGATTATTCAGGTTCCTCTTTCTAGTAGAATCTGGAATGTATAACTATTTTCTAATTAACCTGTTCAGTGATATTATTATCTCTGTAACAGGTGGGACTTGAGCCCTGCTTGCTCATGGATAGGGATGCTACCACAATGCCACAAGAGCCTCCGTCCAATGACGTTTACAGGTTTGAAATGAGTTGCTGGTTTTCGGGGTGTCAAGGAAACTATGTGGCAACATGAATTCTCTCTAATTGCCTTGTCATGGTGCTGTTCAAGCAGAGCAAGGGAATCTTTTGTTTGTTTGCCTCCCATCCATTTGCAGCCAGTCAGCAACAACTATCTCTTAGTAGTGTCCTAGGCTGCAAGGTGCAAAGATCAACATGACAGTAGATCTGTACACCTTGGAATATTTCCCAAACTCATGTTCAAATAAACTGGAAACGAAACAATGTTTTAATGATTGTGAAGAATTCTCTTAAGACTTAGTTTGTTTCGTTCTAACTCAGAGGTTTTAAAATTATACCATGCGAAGCAGATCTTTAATCAATTTGACCTATTGATGGTATTATGCTTCTTTTAGACCTTCCTTGTGTCCAGTATCTCGTTTCCAGACAAAGAGGCATTCATTCTCCAAATGAAGTAATTTAGGATCATGATAAAAATGCTGCATGACACTGTTCCAAGCTGATTGTTTTTATTTTCCATATTGTTCCTTTCATGGCCAGCAATGCCTTCTCTCTCACCATTACATCATTACTTAGAATCCAACCTGGTCCCTATCTTTTTACTCAGCTGTATATTCCCCTTAGTGACGTAATCTAAAAGTATAGGATCAGCTTGCACAAAATTGCTGATATCATCCAGCACCACCTCCCTCTATTCCTCCACTGCCTTTGTCCAGCCATTTTTCTCACATCCAGACTCCAATGAGTTGTTTTTTCTTCCAGTTAAATGTAAGGAAGACCAAAGCCAACCGTAACTAAAGAGACAATAGATTTCAGTTCTATAATCTCATCTGCGCCCACTCCTGTCTCAGCTCATCTCATGACATCTTCACGTGTCCTTTTCTAATCTCTTGATTAACCTTGCATCCTCCACAATTCTATTGACTCTATCCACTTTGTACCAAATTCATTCATTTATTATTTCTGTGTTCACTGACCTGCAATTGCTATCAGTTTCCCAGACCACCAGCAAATTAAAATTTTCATTTTTGTGCTTAACTTCCTTCCTTACCCTTCATAACTCTTCCTTATCTCTGGCCTCTTCTGCAATTTCCCTCTCAATCTCTCAGTCTCTAGACTGCAAACTCTAGAAGTCTATATCAGAAGCCTACTACTGAATTCCCTTTTAGACCTGTCCTCTGACCAAGTTTGTCATCAACTCTTTCAATATTCTGTTTAATTTTGACCTCTAGTTTTGTAAAGATCCTGAAAACCCTTGTCCACCTTTTAAAGATTCAATGTAAATGTAAATGGTGTATGCAGCTGACTGTTTCAAATTGGAATTGCGAAGTTGTAATTTGCAAAGAATCTGTGTTTAACTGAGAAAGCACCCATATCCTTAGTGCCTGTGCCTTTTGCATTGAAATTAGAGCACAAAATCAGGCAATTGAGTCCATCTGGTCTGTGCTAATGTTTATGTGCCACACCAGCTTGACACTGCTTCACAATATACTTCATCCAACTCAACATCATCAATAACTTGTATTTGTATGGTACCTTTAACATAGTAAAACTGTCAGGCATATGCCAAGCATTGGAAAAGGAAGATCAGTCATTGCAGGTGATTCTCTGGCTATTATTAGTTAGGGCAGCATGGGGCCAGATGAGTCCACTCCAACACAAAAGATTATAGATCTGGAATGGAATGATAGTTCACCTTTGTCGAAGGTAAGTAGCGTGTTATTTGTGACTTTGATTATAGCCAATTGGATGTAGTAGGGGCGGACATCTGAATGGAAGGATTCAACATTCAGTAACCTACAGTATAATTTTTTCCAAATTTTTTCTCCTGTATTTATCTCATTTTGATTTAAATATGTTCATACTGTTCATCTCTCTCATTTAATGTTAGCAAGCTTCACATTCTTGTCATTCTTCAGGTGAAGAAGTACTGAGTTCCCAACTCGAATTATTGGTGGCTGTTATAGATCACATTAGATTAGATTAAATTCCCTACACTGTGGAAACCGGCCATTTTGGCCCAACAAGTCCACACCGACCTCCAAAGAGTAACCCACCCAGACCCATTCCCCTGCCCTATATTTACCCCTCACTAATGCACCTAACACTATGGGCAATTTAGCATGGCCAATTCACCTGACCTACACATCTTTGGATTGTGGGAGGAAACCGGAGCACCTGGAGGAATCCCACGCAGACACTGGGAGAATGTGCAAACTCCACACAGACAGTTGCCTGAGGTGGGAATCGAACCCAAGTCCCTGGTGCCGTGAGGCAGCAGTGCTAACAACTGAGCCACTGTGCTACCACAAATCATCGTTTATTTTTCATTGTTTGTGTCTCCCCTACATGGTGAAATATACATAATCAAACCCTTCATAATTTTAAAAAGTTATGTTAGGTCCCCATTCAGCCATCTAGTTCATAGCCCAGGCTGTCCAGTGTTTCATATTACTCACATCTCCTCAGTTCTCATATCATCAATTGAACGTTTTTTTACACTTTCTGCAGTGCTTCTATTTTTTCTAGTATAATGTGAAGCCTCTGCTGTTCATAATACTCAAGGAGATGGTCTAACAAAGGATCAATGCAAGCTAAACAATTTCGGCTTTTTGTTTCTCTTGTGATCTCTGCACGAAAGCAAATCCTTGGCAATTATTTAGAGAACTGCAGCAAGTGTGAGGTCTCCACCTCATTCCTGCCAAAATGCATCACTTCAAACTTAGCTATGTTTAAATTAATTCAACAATTCTTACTAATCTTGGGAATTTTTCTGCAGTATTAAACATTTTCCTTAAACTGTTGATTAAAAATGTCTACTGGTAGGGATCACTGCCACCTGGTTAGCACACCACATTGTCTATAGTGTCTTACCTTCTTCAAGGTAGAATCAATGCTCTTGGAGGAAGAGTCAGCTGGCAGTGTTTTACATAAAATTCCTTGGATAAGCCGACGTAAAGCAGAAAGGTGAATCAACTTATCCGATGTAGTGGCACTTCCATTTGAGGTGGTATCATGGTGCAGTCTTGTACTGCCAAAATATGAAAGCCACAGCTAGATATCTACAAGCATTCTCAGAACAAAAGCTTGCCAGCCCAATTTGTAAACTGTTAAATGGTGATGTTGACAGGGGACCACGGGGTGTGTGGACGATGGAGGAACAAGGCCTGGAACCCAAGTTTGACACTACTTTCGAGGAAGCCAGGCCTTCCAAAACCCATATGGCACTGGTGGCACTTCAGAGAGCCGGTTTGGTGAAGTATGTGGTCAGTCAGAATGTGGATGGACTTCATGTACGGTCAGGTTTTCCCAGGTAAAATGTTTGAGCTGTTGTTTATTCCTACTGACAGGTTAACTCTTATTTTAATTCATAAACCTTGAATGTCTCTGCTATATGCTTTATATACATACCGAAGAAACGTATCAGTGCTGCTGATACCATCTGACCTGCACACCTGGACAGAGATTAGTTCAATGAATGCACTACTAAAAATGTTTTGAAGATTTGTCTTTTACAATGATTGAATTGCAAGGAGAATCTCTGTTTGGTACGTAGTCTAACATTGAGATCCTGAATTCAAATGTACAAGGGATATTAGATAGACAATCTAACAAAATGGACATAACCCATTCCTTAAACCAATGAAGAAATGTAACAGCCAATTTGTACGCAGCACAATTTCACAACTAACAATCTGGTCATCTATTTAGGAATATTGGTTGAGTGATAAATATCTTCAAGAACACCTGAGTGATAAACCGCAGCCCCCCCCAACCCCTCTTCAAAATAAGGTAATTGGACCTTTTCTGTCCGGCCAGGGAGAGAAACTTCAATTTAGGCCTTGGCCTAAAGGCAGCTGCTCCCATAGTGCAGCATCTTGTGTTTACGCCTCTGGAGTTCTTGTCTTACTTTAAAAATAACAACGTTATGGTACAGAGCCCAGTTGGTAGCTGTTAAGGGTATTTGACCAATAAGTTGTTTGTCTCTTGTATTGCTATTTAACCCACAAGTAATTTCGAGTTTAACCAAGCCATGCTTCTGTAATGAACATTGGTTCAAGAATTTATAAGTTAATTCTCACAGGCAAGGTATACTGTTGCTTTGTCACAGTCTAGTAGATGTAGATTAGAATATTACTTAGCTCATCCTGAATGTTATGAGCCAGCGATTGAACCTTTTATTGAAAACAATGTGAGACAGTAGGTGAGTTGTTGTCTTGTTTCAGCCTCTTTCAATAAGCGTTCACGTATGACCTGGTGTCTTCTCAATACATCTGGGATTTGTCTGGTTTGTAGGGAAGACACTGATGATCGAATTGTCCGTTTCACATTCAACCCACCACTCAGGCAGTAAAGGCAGGATGTGGATTCCTAATGGGAAGATATCCGAAAGTTCTTCAGTCACATAGCAGCAACAGCACAATAAAACCTGAGGTTATATTCTTGACAGCTTCAACCAACTGTGCCCTGACATCTTCAACCTGTTTGTCCCCCGAATCAATTATTTAATCCATATCTGTAAGTAATTAGATATTCAACAACAAACAAACAAAATTGCAGCACAGGAACAGGCTCTTCGACCCTCCAAGCCTGCGCTGATCCAGATCCTCTATCTAAACCTGTTGCCTCTTTTGTAAGGAACCTTTTCCCTCTGCTCCCTGCCCATTCATGTATCTGTCTAGATACATCGTTAATGATGCTGTTGTGCATACCTCTACAACCTCTGCTGACAATGCGTTTCAGGCACCCAGCACCCTCTGCGTGAAGAACTTTCCACGCATATCTCTTTTCTCACCTTGAACTTGTGATCCATAGTAATTGAGTCCCCCACTCTGGGGGAAAAAGCTTCTTGCTGTCCACCCTTTCTGTACCCTTCATGATTTTGTAGACCTCAGTCAGGTCTCCGCTCAACCTCCATCTTCCAAATGAAAATAATCCTAATCTATTCATCCTAATCTACTGCATGCAGTCAAGCTACAAGGATTGCAGTTTTCTGCTTCAAGGCTGGAGGGCCTTTATTTTACTGCAAACAAGGGCAGATGAATTGAAGGTGCTGTTTAATGTATAGAGATATGATCTCATTGCTATAGGGAGACATGGTTGAAGGAGGGCCAGGATTGGCAGCTCAGTATTCCAGGACATTGACTTTTCAGTTGAGACAGGAGGTATATATAAAAGTGGTGGTGTTGCAATCTTGATCAAGGTGTAACAAGGAGGGATGTTATCTTAGAGGATTTCAAAAATGAGGCCACACGCGAAGAAATCAAAACAAAGAGAGATGCAATCTCATTGCTAGGAGTATATCACAGACCCCTAAACTGTAAGGGAGAGACAGGAGGACAGAAATGTAGACAAGTCTCAGAGAACTGTAAAAATAATAGGCAAGAATAATAGCGGATTTGGAATGGTCGGAATCCTTAAAATGTTTCCCCCCAGAGAGACTCGAAAAGCTTGTAGAAAGTCCCATAGGAAACAGAGTTGATGGACTTAATTTTACGTAATGAAGCTGGGCTAGGGTAGCTAAGGATTCTGGGTAATCCCAGATGGAGGACAGGAAAAATTCTGGCTGTAACAGCTGTTCCTTTTTGATGTATTTTAGATGTTGGAGGTGATTTCCTCAAATTCCAGGAGCAATTACTGTTTTATATGCTGTTGCATTGTTTTGGAACTTTGGGGAAAAAAAAGTCCAAACAACAGCAGTTTTAGAAAGGAGAAGGACAGACAAGGGAAGCACACGGTGAGGTCAATGCAGGAGAGAGAGAAAGAAACTGACGCCACAGTGAACCTGCACATTTACTGCCTTTGCTGTTTGAATTCATGTATCGCTGGACATTGGAGTGTATCTGGGAAAATTAACAAACAGTGAAATTCACAATTAATCTTGGAGGAACTGTTTCACAGCACCGAAGCAGATAAGTTAATTGTTTTAAGCGTGACCTATAGAAAGTCTGCAGTTGAGTTTCGTGGGTTCTTTCTTGATTATATGTTTTTTGAGATATGTCTCTTGTTAAACTTAAAATATAAGCCCTAACTATTAATTTAACCTGGAGCAGTGTTTTGTAGAGGAATAAGACGGTGTTATTTTCTGGGTCTGCAGATTGTGAAGGAGCAAAAATGGTCTTTAGTAGAGTGATATGCACTTCTCGTCAGATGTGGGAGTTTAAGGGTTACTGCGGATTCTATCTGCAATAAATGCTGTTGGTTGTGAATCTTTTCAGATCGAATGGATTGGGTGGAGAGACAGTTAGAAGCAATGAGGAATTTACAACAGTTGTGATGGATAGCAGTTATAGGGAGGGGGGATGTCTCAGATACAGTCACATAGATGGGTTAACTCCAGGAAAGGTAAGAGAGGTAGGCAGCTAGTGCAGCAGCCTGCTGTGGCTGTCCCCATTTCAAACTAGTATGCTGTTTTGAAAATGTAGGGGGTGATGGATTCTCAGGGGAACGTAGCAGGAACAGCCAAGTTTCTGGAATTGAGACTGACTGTAATGCGATGAGGGGTACGTCGGGCTCCAAGCGATCAATTGTGTCAGGGGACTCTCTAGTCCGAGGTACGGACAGACATTTCTGTGGCCACCAGCGAAAAATCAGAATAGTGTGTTGCTTCCCTGGTCCCAGGACCAAGGATGCCTCAGAGAGGGTGCAGAAGTTTGTCGAGGGGGAGAGGGGCCAGCAAGAGGTCATTGTCCACATTGGAACCAATGACATAGGAAAGGAAAAGGTTGAGATTCTGAAGGGAGATTACAGAGAGTTAGGCAGGAATTTAAAAAGGAGGTCCTCGAGAGTAGTAATATCTGGATTACTCCTGGTGCTATGAGCTAGTGAGGACAGGAATAGGAGGATAGAGCAGATTAATGCACGGCTGAGGAGCTGGTGTATGGGAGAAGGATTCACATTTTTGGATCATTGGAATCTCTTTTGGGGTAGAAGTGACCTCTACAAACAGGATGGATTGCACCTAAATTGAAGGGGACTAATGTACTGGCAGGGAGATTTGCTAGAGCTGCTCAGGAGGATTTAAACTAGTAAGGTGGGGGGGGGGGTGGGACCCAGGGAGATAGTGAGGAAAGAGATCAATCTGAGACTGGTACAGTTGAGAACAGAAGCGAGTCAAACAGTCAGGGAAGGCAGGGACAAGGTAGGACTAATAAATTAAACTGCATTTATTTCAATGCAAGGGGCCTAACAGGGAAGGCAGATGAACTCAGGGCATGGTTAGGAACATGGGGCTGGGATATCATAGCAATTACAGAAACATGGCTCAAGAATGGACAGGACTGGCAGCTTAATGTTCCAGGATACAAATTCTACAGGAAGGATAGAAAGGGAGGCAAGAGAGGAGGGGGGAAAGGCATTTTTGATAAGGGATAGTATGACAGCTGTGCTGAGGAATTTGTTAAGTGCATACAAGAACATTTTCTGATTCAGTATGTGGATGTACTGACTAGAGAAGGTGCAAAACTTGACCTAATCTTGGGAAATAAGGCAAGGCAGGTGACTGAGGTGTCAGTGAGGGAGCACTTTGGGGCCAGCGACCATAATTCTATTAGATTTAAAATAGTGATGGAAAAGGATAGACTTGATTTTTGCCCTGGCTCCTTCATGTCACAGTCAGTTTAATGACGACTTGATAGCAAAGGCATTACCCTCACCTTTGGGATTCAGCTCTTGGTCTTTTTTGGACTAAGCCGACAAAGAGCTCGAGCAGAGTGGTTCTGCTAAACCCAATCTGACCATAGTATACAGGTTATTGTTAAGTCTCGCCTGTTAACATTAGGTGACTACCCTTTACTGATGATTGTGAGTAGGTTAATGGCATGGCAATTGACCAGATAGTTCTGAGTTGCCCTGAGATTTATGGATAAGAATGACTTTCATTGTGAGCACAAACATAGTAAATGAGGGAGGTGACGTTGCATGAGCATGGAAAAATACTTCGATTTCCCTTTGGATTGAGGTCAATGGACAACTAGTCCAATCTTAGAAGCAAATAAATACATTTCAGTATTGCTGTGAAGTCTTCCAAACACCTAACTGAAGAGGTTGACCTTTTAAAAACCCTGCCCCAGTTCAGTACAAGAAAAATTATTCTGCAGTTTCAGTGCTTTTGGGAATGAATTCAGTCATATTCAAAGTGAGCACTGTTTAAATGTCATTTCCACTTGTTTGAGATGATATTTAAATCCTGTGTAATCATTTTGTTGAAAGGTTGTGCACATTTGATCTAATAATACAAAGACCTTTTTTGTTCAATATATTGTCGTCTTGGTTGATCGTGAATCAGTACTTTGTGAGAAGCTAGCTTGTTCAGGTTAGCGGTATAGTCAGCTAGCTGTGTGGCACATATGCAAAGTATCCTTTTAAAGATGAACTAAACATTTTCACGAGCAGTATATTTCTAATTATTGGATTTGTTTTAAATTGAACTTTCTCATTGGAGGAGACAATATGTTCAAATCACTCTCTTTCTCTGGGAGAACAGTATTTCAGATAAAACAAAGAACTGAGGATGCTGGAAATCTGAAGCAAAAGCTAAGTGCTGAAGAAACTCAGCAAGTCTAGTAGTATCTGTACAGAGAAAAACAAAGTTCTGAGTTCCAGTAACCCTTCTTCAGAATGAAGTTAACTTGAAACATTAACTCTGCTTTACTTTCTACCGATGCTGCCGGACCTGCTGAGTTTCTCCAGCACTTTGTGTTTGTGCCAGGTTTTAGATGCTAATTTTACACGAGAACTACTGTAAGTGATGTCTTGTGCATTACAAAGTAGAAGCTCCACCCTACCCAAACCCAAGTGATCTAGAAGAGGTGAAAAACCCAGGCTGCTGAGGGGAGAGAAAATTCTATAAAAAAATTTTTCCAGTCCAAGGAAGTAATGGAAGTAAGTCCAGCTGGCAGTACAAGCTCTGTTTAAAATCCTGAGTACAGAGTGATTTCCGTCCCAACCATGAACAGGTCGCTATTTCAAAATGAAAAAATTGACAAATTTGCATTCACAATATAAACATGCAGCTTATACTACAGGTTCAGTATTCTCTGGGATATCTCTCTCAAATCTATGAATGAAGGGTTTCATACACTTCAACTGGCGTTACTGTAAACTTACTGGGTTTATGCTGCCAGGAACAGTAGCGGTGTCAAGGCTGTACAATCTGGCTTGAGCTGCCGTTCTCAGCAATCTTCTCCAGGTTTATCTGAGGAGCTGCTCTGCCTCTAAATTGAGAGCTTCCATGTGTACTTGAGGAAAATTTAACAACAACAGTACAGGCATTCTTCAGATAAGTTTGTGACAAGTTTTTATTTGCATTTGCACTGGAAGGATGAGTCTAGCTTTTTTTTTAAAAAGTCTTTCTCTAACTGTAATCCATTCAACAGTCAACCAGATACTGAAGCAGTCCGTGCTCAAATGCAACAAGATCTGGCTTAGGCCGACAAGTGTCAAGTAACATTCGCACCACGCAAATGCCAGTCAATGACCATCACCAATAAGAGACACTCTCACCACCTTTCAACGGTATTACCATCACTGAATCCCTCCGTGTCACCATCCTCGTTGTTACCATTGACCAGAAACTCAAGTGGACTCACCACAGAAACACAGTGGCTACACCAGCAGGTCAGAGACTAGGGATACTGCGGCGAGTAACTCACCTCTTGAGACTCCAAAGTCTATCTACCATCTGCAAGGCATAAATCAAGAGTGTGATGAAATGGTCCCCGTTTGCCTGGATGGGTGCAAGTCCAACAGCACTCGAAGCTTGACATCATCCAGGACAAAGCAGCCCGTTTGATTGGCACTACATCTACAAACATTCAATCCCTCCACCACCGGCGCTCAGTCGCTACAGTGTGTACAATCTACAAGATATACTGCAGTAATTCACCAAAGATCCTTAGAGAGCACCTTCCAAAACCCATGACCACTTCCATCTAGAAGGGCAAGGGGGGCAGCAAGTACTTGGGAACACCACCACCTGCAAATTCCCCTCCAACCCGCTCACCACCCTGACTTGGAAATATACCGCTATTCCTCTGCAGTTGTTGAATCAAAATCCTCAAATTCCCTCCCTACTGGCATTGTGGGTCAACTCGCAGCAAGTGGACTGCAGCAATTCAAGATGGCAGCTCACCACCACCTTCTCAAGACAAATAGGGTTGGCTAGCTATCAATGCTGGCCAACCAGCGACACCCAAGTCCCACAAATGAATTTTAAAAAAACATACCTGTCAACTTGAGAGCAATGTTAAAAATCACACAACACCGGGTTATGATCCAACAGTTTATTTGGAAGTACCAATAAGTTTATTTGGACTATAACCTGTTGTGTGATTTTTAACTTTGTCAACCCCAATCTAACATCGGTGCCTCCTCATCACAGCATGAGAGTAAAATGCTCATTTTAAATGTTTTGACCAGGCTGTTTACCACAGAAATGGTGCACAAGATATGAGAAGAGCTCACAGCTTCTCTTAGAATCTTCAAGGCTCAATCATTTAAAAAGTATTTCGATGTGCACTCACAACGCCAAGGCAGAGGGTCAAGTGCTGGAAAAAGAGATTAAAATGGTTGGGTGCTTGTTTTTGACCAGTGTAGAATCAATGGGCCAAAGGGCCTTTTTATGTGCTGTGACCTTCTATGACTGTGATCTGATTTTGATAGGCAGGATCTCTATTGATTGCCACATCTGGAAAGCAACTACTGTGACAATGCTGCACTACATTGAAAAGCAGGATAATTATCTGTGGCACCTTCTAAACATGCAGTGCTATTGAAAAGGGCAGGTGGAGCAGACATGTGGAAGCCACCATCTGCTTCTTCCTCACTGAGTCATATATCATCCTAAATTGGCAATCCGTTGGTCTGCTTTCGCTATTGCTGGATTACAATCCTGGAATACCTGCATGAAATGGACTACAGTGGGTCAAAATGGCTGCTTGTCGATACTTACCCAAAGGCAGTTGAGGTTGAGTAAGCACTGCTGGTTTTGTCAGTGATGTCTCTCATTCCACAAAGAATAAAACAAATAATGGTCCTTGGACTTTCCAGCTTCTGGTCCGGCTTGTCAGAGTTTAATGGACCTTGCTTCTCTCCTATTATATCTTTCTTTTTTAAAAGGGCTTTTCTTTTCAGTACATGTGTTGTATTAAACATTATTCTGCGGTGAAATGTGAATTTGCCTGCAATGGTTGAATTAGGCAGCATCTTGTGGATATTGGTTTTAGGTTATTTAAAGCGTTCAGAGTGCCAAGCATTGGTTGGTCTTTTGTGATCTATTTATGTGCATGCTGAAACCTGCTAATGGTGTATGACTGTACTATTAACCTTCCCTCCTTGTAGGTTTTAGTTGCTGTCTATTTGAATAGATTCTTTGAGAAGCTGAGGTAAAGGTGGACTCTAATCTTAAATGCTTCTCAGTTCAGTTATAGTGTTCAACAAAGGAACAGACCTCGGCTTTAGCTTAAATCAAGCCTCAGCCACTCTTATCTCATTCTGGATTCAAGTACCTGTAGATAGCCACATTCCATGGCACTAAACAGAGTCAAGCATGTTGAGTTTTGCCACAGCAATTTATTAGAGGGGAAATGCCTTTGAGTGTTGGAAAAGAAGAGTTTGAGAATACTCCAGCAGGGGAAATCAATCACGAAAGGTTCTGAAAAAGAAGTGGAAAATTATGGGGCAAACTTCTGTTCTTGGGAAAAAAAATCACTTTTAATCAAAAATGGCCAAGGAATGTGTGGAAAATATATGGAAGTCTTTGGCCTATGCCTCCTGAGATGTGTTGTATAAAGCACGTTTGATGCCACCTAACCAATTTAAGAAGAAATAGACCGGGACTGAAAGGTCAAATTGGCAACAAGTTGTTCAATACACTAATCAGAGGTGAAGTATTTAAGGCAAAAGTTGGTTTAAGCAGCAATGAAAAGTTTGAAATGACAAAATCTGAGACTTTCACTTATGCAGAATGAAGTTTTTCAGATGCACTCCCCCGGCTGTTTCACTGAATAGGCCAGTACAGCAAACTTTTAATTAACCAACACCTATAGGATCAGGATTGTACTGGTTGATTAAATATTCCAGTTGAGTAAGATGTTCACATAATCAATGTAAAAATGCACACTAATTAAGAGAAACACAACACAGGGGTATATGCACAGTTATACTTTATTTACAGCATAAACCCCTTAAATAATAATGCTGTTTTGTCTTAAGTAAAACTTACCAGCAGAGAGCCTTCTCACTTGCACCCTCAACTGACCACTCGGCCATAGTGAAGATCGCAACTATACAGTAAATCTGATATTTCAGGTATATGATTTTTGCTGATTCATCAAGAATGCTGGTTTGTAAGGCGCCAGTTAAAACAAAGTTTGCTGTTGAATCAAAAATGATCATTGTGCAGAGGTGGCCGATTGAGTCTCTGCAAATTCAATCAGCTAGTCCTTGCCCTTGTCCTGTAGCTTTGCAATATTCTTTTGTTTTAACTGCTTATCTACTCTGTCGAGACCCCTCATGATTTTGAAAACTTCCTTCAAATCTTAGAAAGAAGTGTTACTTGTGTATAGTGAAATCAAGGGTTATGGGGATAAGGCAGAAACAGGATACTGATTGTGGATGATCAATGGTGGTGCTGGCTAGAAGGGCTGAATGGCCTACTCCACCTATTGTCTGTTAAATTAATTTGCTTTTTTTTAAAGCCATTCTTGTCTTTCAACCTTTTATTCTCAAAAACTAAACAGAAAATTAACTTTATCTCTGTTCTGTGTAATCTCTGTTCACTCACTCATTGGGTTTTTTAATCCCTATGAAATGGCTGTTGCTACGCTTTTTGTATAACAACCCCGCTGTCTGGATCAGCCTATTTAAAGGTTTTTCTTAAATAATTCTTTCTACCTCCTCCATGTGTGACCCATCCAGTTCCAAAATTTGGTATCACAGCTGAGATCCTATGATGCATTTTAAAGTTTTAAGTTGTTTCCTCTTTGTCGAGAACCCAGTGGTTGATGTAATAATTGTCAAATATAAAACCACTTGTGCCATTACAAGATAGGGCTAAGTCAAACAAGAAACTTGAATTTTATAGCGTATCTTTCATCACCTCAGTCTGTCGGAATGTACATGACTAGCTGTACACACTTTTGAAGTACAGTAGGTTCTACTATTGTAGGGATGCGCAATCTAGTTTAGTCAAACCAAGGGGCCAACATAAAAGTTAAGCAAGCTCAGAATTAAAATATTAGCATATAAACATCAGAAAGTGCTGGAAATCCTCAGCTGATCAGAGAGAACGCCAAGTGAACGTTTCAGGTCAGTGACCTCTCATTATTGACTTTTGGCGGGACGTTACTCCCCTACACATTAACAGCACCGAGCTGGAGTGAATGGAGAGTGTCATGCTCCTGGGAGTGGTCATCCACAACAAGCTTTCTTGGACTCTTCGTGTGGACGCACTGGTTACAAAGGCCCAACAACGTCTCTTCTTCCTCAACTGAGGAAATTTGGCATTACGGCGAATACCCTTGCCAACTTTTATAGGTGCGCCATCAAGAGCGTTCTGTCTGGATGTATCACTACCCGGAATGGGAACTATACCATTCAAGATCAGAGACGGTTACATAGAGTGGTGAACTTGGCCCAGATGATCACAAAGGCCAATCTCCCATCTATAGATTCCAAGTGCCAGGCCCGCTGTCAAGGAAAGAGCGCCAGTATTCTCAAAGATCCATCCCATCTTGGCAATGTTTTTCTACAACCTCTACCATCGGGGAGAAGGTTCAGAAGCCTGAGCACGCGCACCAGCTTGTGGATGAGAATTATAAACATCTGCTGAACCCTTGTGTGCAGAAGTGCTTCCTTACCTCTCTTCTGAACAGTCTAGCCCCATTATTCTAGAAGCCCGAACCAGTGGAAATGTGGTTAATCTTTATCTATCCTGCATTTTCCTGTCAATATCTTGAAGACTTCAATCAGATCACCACTTAACCTTTCGAAATTCTACAGCAAACAGACTTAATTCCTGCAATCCCTCTTCATAACTTAACCCTTAAAGCCCAGGTATTATGCCTGTAAAACTACGTTGTACTGTCTCTAAGGCCGATAAAAGGTCTGGTTCCAAGTCTGCCCTCACTATTCCAAGTGAGGTCTAACTTGGGTTTTGTATAATTGCAGCATAACATCTGTATCCCTGTATTTTAGTTATCTCGATATAAAAGCCAACATTCCATTAACTTTCTTGTTTTATTTTCTGTACCTGATTGTGAAATTTTAAAGATCTGTCCACCTGAACCCCCAGGTCTCTATGGACATTCACTGTATTTAATGTCATACCATCCAGAAAGTACTCTGATCTAACCCTTTTTTATTCAAAATAGATAACCTCACACTTGCTTACATTTAACTCCATCTGCCCATTCACATAGTCCTTAACTATCCTTTTGTAATTTTATATCATTTAAAATGTCTGTCGTGTCACCTTTCTTGGTCTCATCAGCAAATTTACTGATATGTCTTTTTATGCCATTATCAAAGTGGTTAGTAAATAATGTGCGTAATTGAGGCCCTCACACAGATCCTTGTGGGCTACCATTGGTCACTCATGCCAGTTTCAGTACCTACCTATTATCCTTAGTTTCTGTTAACTGCCACTCGACCAATTTCCCAGCCATGTCAATAATTTATCCTCAGTTCTATGCCCTTTGACTTTAGTTAAGTGTCTTTTATGTGCGACTTTATCACCTTCCTTCTGGAATTCCATATCAACAGCATCCATTTATGTTCCTCTGTCCACTGCCTTAGTCACCTCTTTAAGAAATTCAGTGACATTGTCAGGCATGACCTACCTGTCATGAAGCCATGTTGGCTCTTCCTGATTAATTGAAAATGTTCAAAGTATTCAGTTACCGCGTCATTGATTATAGACTAAAGCTCCACACAGGTGTTAGATTGTGGCTTGTAATTTCCTGGTTTTCCTCTTTTGCTCTTTTTAAAAATGGAGTGGCATGTGCAATTTTCCAATCCAGAGCGGTGACTCCTGTATGTGCGGATCTCTGAAAGATTAGAATTTGAGGATCTACAATGTGCTCCCCTACTTCCTTTAACACCCTCAGATGGAAACTACCAGATCCCAGGGATTTGTCCTTCTTTGATTTCATTAATTTCCTCATTACCAATGTTCAACTTAATTTTATCCAGTCCTGGTTCCCAATCCACTATTAATTTCCTGAGGACTTCCAGAAAACTGGCCTCCTTTTCTATTGTAAATTCTGAGACAAAGTAATTATTTAACGTATCTGGCATTTCCCGTAGTCATTGATGATATCCCAATTTTCATTCTTGAATGAGCCAACATTGCTGCTGACCCCACCCACTTTCCCTTTATCTGACTATAAAATTTCTTCTTACTGATTTTCTGGGTAAGTTTCCTATCATAATCTCTTCTAGTAGTTCTTATAAGCTGCTTTGTATCCTTTCCATTCAACAGAATCTGTTTCTTTTTTACATTTTTAAGCCCTTCCTTTTAGTTTTATGCTGTCCCTTATCTCTTTAGTTGTACCATGGCTGTTTATTTTTCTCTGTGAGATTGAGCTTTTTCCTTTCAGGGCTATAAACTGATATTTTATAGTGTTACATTTCTTTAACCATCCTCACTGTTTTTCAGTTGTTTTACCCTAAGTAGATTTTTCCAGTTTACTGTGGACAGTCTCTGTTTCACGTCATTAAAATTGGCCTTGCCTAAGTCTAAATCTCGCAGCTGAATCACGCCTTTGTTTTCAAAATCTCAAGTTATGATCTCTCTTTGATAAATGTTCATGCACAGTGACTTACTAATTAAATCTGCCTCATTAGTAAATGTAAAATGCTTGTCCCCTTGTTGCATCCAGGACATATTGCTGTTGGAAACTATCCCAGACATACTCCTGATATGCATTTCTGGAATCCATGTCATTGAGTCAAGGAAGGGAACAGCAAAATTGTCACTTAAGTTGGATGTCTTCCACCAGTGTTTGAATGGCAGAGCAAATTCAGTGGACTAAATGGTCTAATTCTGTTCCTCTATCTTATGGACCAGAATTGGGCAAGGTGGCTTGCTGCCCATTAATACCCCATCAAACTGGAAGAAGTCTTAAGCAGAAGCAGCATAACAGTAAGTGTAGAGTAGGTATGAAGGGAACAAAGGTAGAGTAGAGAGCTGAAATGACTAGCTAACAAAGGGAATGGTGATGCAAGACAAAAGAATGTAGTGATGGAACAGCTAGAGAAATAAAGCTTGTTTTCAGTGAGGTGTATGGAATACCCAAGATCAAATGGAAGCAGTGATTAAAATATAACCACTTACTTATTTACAACAATTGCATTTAATTCCGTGCCAATTGCTCAAGATTGCAAATGCTTATATGTAAATTTACAAAGTCCCCTTTCAGCATTTACATATCCCTGTCCCAAAGTTATTGAAGAATAAGTTCTGTTTTTACATAATATGATAACATAACTTGAAATTGTAAATAATGTGCAATGCCCAAGTAACTGCAGTTTCATACTAGCCAGTACTTTTCGCTTTTTGAGCTATGAGATGTTCGTGGGCCATCTTGGACCGCAATGCTGGCGGTATCCTCACTGTGCTGTTGATTAGAGAAACCCAATATTTTGATGGAACAGTGATGAAGGAGCTTTGATGCACGTCATAGTTGTGAAATTGTGTAACTTTGAGGACATCATGGAGGTGGTGGTGTTCCCATGCACTTACTAACCCTGGCTTTCTCAACATTGGAGGTCACAGATTTGGAACATCAGGAT
The DNA here is from genome assembly GCF_037043375.1 of Chiloscyllium plagiosum. Classification (NCBI taxonomy): domain Eukaryota; kingdom Metazoa; phylum Chordata; class Chondrichthyes; order Orectolobiformes; family Hemiscylliidae; genus Chiloscyllium; species Chiloscyllium plagiosum. Next base: position 44,028,165 of record NW_028270166.1, on the reverse strand, counting down.
AAATGCCTTAAGTTCAGGTTTCCTAGAAGTATTCAACCATGAGTTGGTTTCTTGATTAAGCAAGAAGTGGTATAGTTGAATAAGAAACCGTCAACGTGAATCTGTATAGTAGTTCCTAGGTAATGGAATTCAGAAGTAATGTTGCCTTTGATCATATTTCTGAGTATTCTGAAAATGTGTATGGGCTAGTTTGAGGCTGTGCCCCATACTTATAAGAATTATTGCGGGAGATGGCATGAACCCCTGACTGGAAAGTGCTTAAAGTCTGTTGTGTAAATTGTACCTAAACATGAACTGCAAGTCTTTACATCTGGGAAAGACTTGCAGAAGTCTGCAAGTCTTCTGCAAGACTACCTGGCCTGCACGTCTTTGGTCTATGGCGGGGAGACTGGAGCACCCAGAGGAGGCCAGCGCAGACATGGGAAGGATGTGGGGGCTCCAAGCAGACAGTTGCCTGAAGCTGAAATCAAATCCAGGCCCCTGGCACTGTGAGGTGGCAATGTTAACCACTCAGCCACTGGGGCATGAAAGAACTGACTTAGTACATCTGACCCCCCCTCTACAATGAACTTTCATTTCCATCCCCAATTGCCCAATCCCGTACCTCACCTGTCGTCTCAATAGCAAGAAAACATGGCCAACAATAGTGGGGCAAAAGATGTCAGGGAGAATCTAGGGTTGGATGAAAGCAGAATTCATATTCTCGACAGTGCACGAAAAGCCTTTTACTGCCTAGTTAACATTCCTTTAGTCTAATGTAGAGACTGGTTGCCTTTCCCCTGAATTGTGTATGGAAAGGCAAGGACTGATTGGGGATAGTCAGCATGGCTTTGTGCATGGGAAATCATATCTCATGAACTTGATTGAGTTTTTGAAGAAGTAACAAAGAGGATTGATGAGGGCAGAGCGGTAGACATGATCTATATGGACTTCAGTTAGGTGGTCGACAAAGTTCCTCATGGGCGACTGGGTTAGCAAGGTTAGATCTCATGGAATACAGGGAGAACTAGCCATTTGGATACAGAACTGGCTCAAAGGTAGAAGACAGAGGGTGGTGGTGGAAGGTTTCTTTTCAGACTGGAGGCCTGTGACCAGTGGAGTGCCACAAGAATCAGTGCTGGGCCCTCTACTTTTTGTCATTTACATAAATGATTTGGATGTGAACATAGGAGGTGTAGTTAGTAAGTTTACAGATGACACCAAAATTGGAGGTGTAGTGGACGGCGAAGAAGGTTGCCTCAGAGTAGAATGGGATCTTGATCAGATGGGCCAATGGGTTGAGAAATGGCAGATGGTGTTTAATTTAGATAAATGTGAGGTGCTACATTTTAAAAAAGCAAATCAGAGCAGGACTTAAACACACACTTAATGGTAAGGTCCTGGAGAGTGTTGCTGACCGGAGACTTTAGAGTGCAGTTTCATGGTTCCCTGAAAATGGAGTCACAGGTAGATAGCATCGTGAAGATGGTGTTTGGTGTGCTTTCCATTATTGGTCATAAATGTTTTTTCTTCTTTAAAACTTCTTTTATCTTTGGTAGTGGGCATGTTGATCCTAGAAATTAAATTGGTCATATTTCACGTTTGTGATGACTTGTGGATATGTCAGACTTGATTTCTGTTCCCACAAGGCTTAAGACAACTAAAAAAACTAAGTCTGCTTTTTGTAGTTTAGACTTAAGTTGTCGACCAAAGTTGCTGTTTGATCAAAATTTCATAAACATTTGAATCAGTTTTGATGTTGTGAAATCTTAACATATTATTCCTTTCAACTGTCAACTGGAATTTTGAATTTCTGTTTAAAAGTTATCAGTCCCACTGACTTTATATCAAAATTTTCAGCTTTTAATTATTAACAAGAATGAGTGTTTGTGTAGTCACTTTTATCAAAGGTTTTACGAATAATATTTCAGTATTGCCATCATAATGAATGCAACTCCATCAACAGGTAGCTTTTCCAGTTCGTCATTTCAACCCCTATAATTCAGTTTTCACATAAGTTGCAGCACTTTCAACATTCCTAAGATATGGGAGCAGAATTAGACCATAGACTCTGCTCTGCGATACAATCATTTCTGATATGCTACTCACCACCATTTTCCTGCCTTCTCCCCATTACCCTTCAAATCATTAGCACTTAAAAAATATTCCACAGATTCACAACCATTTGGGAGAAGTAGTTTCTCCTCAACTCTGTTTTAAATTTGATACTCCTTATCCTAAAACTATGACATCTCATCCTAGAATGCCCCACAAGAGGAAGCATCTGCTCCAGGTCTATTTTATCCATGCTTTTTATCATCTTAACGACCTCAATTTGATCTCCCCTCATACTTCTAAATTCCAGAGAGTATAGGCCTAAACTGTTCAATTTTTCTTCTTACAACAAACCCCTCATCTCTGGGATCAATCTAGTGAACCTCATCTGAAGTACCTCTGATGTCACTTCAATTTTCCTCCAATAAGGGGACCAAGGCTGTGCATAATATTCCAGGTGCATCTCACCAATGCCTTGTATAATTGCAACAATACTTCCATACCTTTATATTGTACTCCTTTAGCCAACATTCCATTCGCTTTCTCTATTATCTGCTGTACCTGCATGCTAGTTTTTTGTGACTCATGAACAAGGACACCCATATCCCTCTGTACCCTAGCAGCCTGGAGTTTCTCCCCATTAAGATAATAGGTCGCCTTCACATTTTTCCAAACAAAATGCACCACAACAGACCAAGAAACATAAATAGAAGCACTTGTGCTTCACCAGAGGCTCACTGATGATGTTACCGAGCATGGTGACCAAACGTCTGAGACTAAATCTTCCAACTCAGCAAGCAAACTTACAACTCAAAATGCATGACCTCACACATATCCACATTTTGGCCCATTTTCCTAACCTATCTCTTTCCATTTGAAAGGTTCTTATTTCCTCAATGCAGTTTCCCATACCGCCTATTTTTGTATCATCTGCAAATTTAGCTAAAGAGCCTTTGGTCCCTGTATCCAAGTTGTTAATGTAGATTGTAAATAGCTGGTGCCCAAGGACCAAACCCTGTGGCACCCCACTGGTTAGTTCCAGCCAGTTCTCGGGAAAAAAATATTTTCCTAACTTTGTCTTCTGTCCATCAGCCAGTCACCAATCCAAGTTAATAATTTACCCCTAATCCCATATGATTCAGCCTTGTCTCTTCATCTTTTGTGCAGTACCTCATCAAACACTTTCCAGAAGTCCAGATATATATTACATCTACAGGATCCCCATTATCCACGTGCAGAGTCAGCGAGTCATAGAGATGTACAGCATGGAAACAGACCCTTCGGTCCAACTCGTCAATGCTGACCAGATATCCCAACCTAATCTAGTCCCACCTGGCCGCACCCGGCCCATATCCCCCCAAACCCTTCCTATTTATATACCCATCAAGATGCCTTTTAAATGTTGTAATTGTACTAGCTTCCACCACTTTTTCTGCAGCCCATTCCACACACGCACCAACCTCTGCGTGAAAAAGTTGCCCCTTAGATCTCTTTTATATCTTTCCCCTCTCATCCTAAACGTATGCCCCCTAGTTCTGGATTCCCCCACTCCAGGGAAAAGACCTCGTCTATTTACCCTATCCATGCCCCTCATTTTATAAACCTCTATAAGGTCACCTCTCAGCCTCTGTTGCTTATTGGAAAACAGCCCTAGCCTATTCAACCTCTCCCTATAGCTCAAATCCTCCAACCCTGGCAACATCCGTGTAAATCTTTTCTGAACCCTGTTATCTTTGAAGAACTCTAGCAAATTAGTCAAACATGATTTGCCCTTCATAAAACCCATGCCAACTCTGATGGAGAGCATGTTGTCTTTCCAAATGTCCAGTATTTGCTTCCTTGATAACTGATTCTAGCACTTTCCCAACAACAGATGTTAAGCTAACTGGTCTGTAATTTCCCACATATTACCTCCCTCCCTTTGAATGAGGGCATTAAATTCAATCACTTTATTATCTAAGGCGCTTGAAACAGGATCATGTAAATTAATTCAGAAGCTTCACATCTTCAAACAAATAGATTAGATTAGATTACTTAGAGTGTGGAAACAGGCCCTTCGGCCCAACAAGTCCACACCGCCCCGCCGAAGCGCAACCCACCCATACCCCTACCTTTACCCCTTACCTAACACTACGGGAAATTTAGCATGGCCAATTCACCTGACCTGCACATCTTTGGACTGTGGGAGGAAACCGGAGCACCCGGAGGAAACCCTCGCAGACACGGGGAGAATGTGCAAACTCCACACAGTCAGTTGCCTGAGGCGGGAATTGAACCCGGGTCTCTGGAGCTGTGAGGCAGCAGTGCTAACCACTGTGCCACCGTGCCGCCCTGTTTTTAGAAAAATGTGCAGGAGTAATCCCTTCGGCACTAGCCTGCTCCCCCATGACCATGGCTGAACTTCTACCTGGACGCTGCCTTCCTTTACTATTCTCGTACCTTTTAGCTCCCTTTGTTTCCAATACAGTTTGAAATGCTTCTCACCCAATGGCTGTATGCGTAATTTTAAAGTAGTAGTAGTAGTTGTACAAAAGGTTTATTAATGTGGATTTTAAAGGGGGCTCTTGTAATCTTCTGTGCGTGTATTAACTTTTAAGCTGTTGTGTTAATGCAACCACTGCCATATCCTGGAGGGGTGTGAGCACTTCCATCTTGATAACTGTATGATGGGAAAGAAAGGCAACATGCATTCATCTTGTTCATTCCATAATCTCTGGACATCCCACAGCACTTCACGTAGTTTTGACAATTCACTTGTGCCCTCCAGTTTTTACGAGCACTAATCTAGAAAATTAAGTGAAGCAAGATTTGAAAGGAAGAAGAACCTGTTACATTTTTCGGCAGAACTGAGTATATTGAAGTATATTTCTTATTAAGGAATTGTCTGTTCCCAATGTACAAAAATATTAATGGAAGAACTTTAAAGAAGAATTGACAATGTGACAAAAGTCAATTATTTTGAAGGGGACTCTTAAAGATACCTGCGTTTCTAAGATTCATACTTTGTATCTTATAACACTGACATAGCATGGGAGTAAAATGGGCCATTTTTATTGCGCATTATATTTGAATCAATCATATATAATATATCTCAAAATTTAGTCCACCGTCTTCATGCTGCGTATTCCTGTCACTATGGGGGAGAGGAATGGGCATCATTGCCAAAGCCTGCCCCTTTCTTGACCTGCTCAACTTGAGCACGCATCTAGCTGGAAGCTCCATAGAATATGGAGAAAGTGAGGACTGCAGATGCTGGAGACCAGAGTTGAAAAGTGTGGTGCTGGAAAAACACAGCAGGCCAGGCAGTATCCGAGGAGCAGGAGAATTGATGTTTCGGGCATAAGCCCTTCTTCAGGATTCCTGAAGAAGGGCTTATGCCCGAAACTCGATTCTCCTGCTCCTCAGATGTTGCCTGACCTGTGTTTTTCCAGCACCACACAGCTCCATAGAATATGTTGGGTACTGGCAACTTGACTGTTCTTTTTCTCTTCCTTGTGCCTGAGGAAGCAGGAACCAATTTCTACAGTTTGATTAGAAATAGTAGCATCATGTCTGCAACTGGACTAGCAATCCCAAGACCCACTGAGTGTGACAGGAGTTCAAATGTCACCACTGCAACTAAAGGAATAAAACTTCAATTAATTAATACATTAATTAAATCTGAAAAAAATTATAGCCTCATTAACAATGCCCAAGGAATGACTGAACAGTTGTAAAAACCCTGATGGTTCACCATTGACTTTCAAAGAGAGATATGTGCCATCTTCATCCAATCTGGATTCAGTGGTTGACTCTTAACTGCCCTCGAAATAGCTTGGCTACATCCAAGCACCACAGAAAAATGTCAAATAGCATTAGAACCGGACAAAACACCGAGCATTGAATTACGCACAGAAAATGACAAAGCTGTGCAATTTATGCTAATATTGAGAGACCTGTCCATCAGACTAGACAGATGGCAATTCAACATTGTCACAGTTGGCGGTTCAATTTATAAAACCAACGTCCCAGGCTTCTCATTATCCGGCCCAAGGTATATGCTGTCTCACTGCCAGGAGAGACCAACCAGAGTCGTAGGTTGATGCAACAACAATATGCCAACTTCTGTGAACAGCCTCGATTTATTTTAGCAAGTACTAGCTTTTGGTGGATCACTTACACTCCGCAAGCACTGCAAGGAGTGTTATCAAGCGAGGCTCCCTGAACATGGGAACCGTCTTCCCTTTATACAGGGTTTTACATCGCAGTCAGTCATGCACTTAAGACACAATCCCCTGCCACTCCCCCGTAGTCACATGCCACCCAAAAATGTAAAATTATTAGATTATTTCCAGAAGCAACGTATGATTAGGTTATTCCTTAAACTGCAGCATTTACAGTGTGTGATTAGATTGCTACATCCTGCCTGCAAGACAAATTAACACACCTCCTGGAACATGCAATTTCTTACATGTCAGCAGAACAAATTAACCCCTTAACAGCTCGAGGACACAGCATAGTGGTATACAGTTGAGGAAGTAGCTCAGAGAGTGCTCAATATTGACTTTGCACCCAACAAAGACTATCCATCAAACATGGTCAAGAAGCTGTCCTGATGATTACCATCTTTTGACCAACCTTAGTTGATGAGTTACTGTTCCTCCATGTTGAACACCAATTCAAAGAGATAGGCAAAGGCAAGATTGTGCAGTTGGTGAGGAGCATCAGTGTGCTTCACAAAATGTGGGTCCATTATACCACTATTTGGTCAAAAGTTGGTTGAACACTGATTAGTGCTTAATATTGCATGTTTACAATTCAGATGCTGATGCAGTCTCTATCTAAAAGCTCAAGACTTTCATTCAAATTTGGGCTGATAAGTAGCAAGTGAAATTCGCACCAAGCAAGAATCAGGCAATGACCATCTCCAGCAAAATAGAATCTAACCATCTCCAATTGACATTAAATGATGCTACCATTGCTGAATCCACCATTATCAATATACTGCGGTTTCCAGAAACTAAACTGGAGCAGTCATGGCTACAAGAGAAGTCAGAGAGGGTGGGAATTCTGTAGTAAGGACCTCACCACCTGACTCCCCAAAACCTACCCATTATCTACAAGACACCAGGTCAGGAATATGTTCCACTTGTCTGGACAAGTAGTGAGCCAACAATTCTAGAAAAGTTTTACACCATTCAAAACAAACAGTCTTATTTGGCCAGCACACATCATCATCTTAAATGTGCGATGTCTCCCCCACCTGTGCATAGCATCAGCAGTGTGTACTATCTATATGATGTATTACAATAATTCAATGATGCTCCTCCAGTAGCACGCTCCATGTCTGAGTCTTAGGCAGTCCAGGTCTTAGTCATAGCTGGACCCCAAATGTGACCTACTCCCTCTACTGGCCTTATGCTGTCTTCTAATTAAAAACAAAAAGCCCCTTAAAGTCCTTGTATCATAGCATTGTTAGTAATCATCTGTATTGTTGAAAACAAAGTCACAGCTTTTTAGGAGCATTCAAATGTAAAAGTCATGAATATAAGTTTGTATGGAATAAATCCAGTGAGGAATTCAGGAGAAACTCTTTGCCTGGAAAGTGTTTAGAATGTAAAGAATGAGTTATTGAAGGGAAATGGTCTAGAAGAAGCTGGATAGTAAATCAGATCTGTGGATGGAGTTATTTGAAGTAGGGATGGGAGGTGACATTTGTGGAGTATAAACAGTGCTGTGGACCAGGCGGGCTAAATGATCTGTTTCTGAAATGTAAATTTATGTCAGTACAGGCTAAAACTGAGATGATGTGTTTTCACCTGAGTTTTCTTTCCACAGAGATAAACTGTCAGAACTCCATGGCAACATGTTTGTGGAAGAATGCATGAAGTGTGGCAAGTAAGTTTCTCTTTATTTCTGTAACCCCTTCCCCCAGGGTTTAGTACTTCTGATGCTGCAGTAGCAGCTGGATAGATCTCAATTAACTTGCAAGGATCTGTGTATCATTACCCAGTCTGTGCAATGCCTTATTCAGAAACTGAATTAATTATTTTTAAGATTCGTTTTAATGAGCTATTGAAAAATCTAAAGTTCTGAGGAGATCAAATATAATTTTGCATTTGTACTACCATTGGAGAGTCTACTGATTAATATATTACCTTACTTTGGGGAAAGTTGCTGAATGTTGTGGAATTTAAGATTTGGTGGATATTAATTCAAAAACTGGACACATTAAAAGGTGAACCCATGCTGCAACATATTCATGGTTCCTGACCAATATCTCCCTCCCATTAGAACTATTAATGTTGGGGCAGACGCCAGCATTTGATTCAAAAGATGAATTTCCTAATAATTGTGGTGCAATTTTCCTCTTTGTGGTCCTCACTTTCTGTGAAGCCTTTGATATGGTCAAACACCCTGTCCTTATGAACCTTCCTTCCTTCACTTTTCAGCTCAATTAGATTGTCCTCGCCTGCTTGCACATATCCCTCTCCATAAGCAGATGGTATTCCAGAGGTGAAAGTATGTCACCTTTGTAATGAAGAAGGCCATCAATATATATCATCTTTGTAATGAAGAATGCACGCACACATATAAATGGGGTGAATTTGCATTTACAGAATTATATTTGCAAATACATTTTATTTAGCTCAAAAAGCACACAAACTGCAGGTAGACAATGCAAGCATTCAATCCATGTAATATTTTATAAATTCTACTTTGGAAGTAGAGATAGTTTGACGTAAGATTGGGATGCAGACAGACTTTAACCTCATACCTTTAATGTATTGTCTGAGCTGAGATGTCACTTTTTTAATATAAAACCTTAAGTTATCTCGAGAATGTGACTTAAAAGAAGTTCTAGGATTTACATATTAATGAACCGAAACCTGCAACCCACTCTAAAAGATACACGACTTAACAGCAATCTAGGTTTGTTCAATATATAATTTCAGTTGCATGACACTAATCTTTTGCTCTAAATTCTGTGTCTTATGGTCCTGCTCCACAGCTACCTGATGAAGGAGCAGCGCTCCAAAAGCTAGTGCTTCCAAATAAACCTGTTGGACTATAATCTGGTATTGTGAGTTTTAACTTTGTACACCTATGCAGCGTGCCTTGGGACTTCTTTCACGTTATTTCTACAAATTCAGTGCTAAAACTTCATCATAACTAAACCATTCTTCTGCTCTAAACTACTGGTGAATGAGTAGGTTATCTGTGCTCTGCTTCTAGTCTGATCTCTCAACTCGAGAGTAATTTATGAATTTTAGGTTATGCTGTATGATTTTTGTGTACAGTGTACATTTGCTGCAGGTATTTCTGGAGGGAAAGGAAGATCCCATTCTGTAGAATCAAACTTAATTTACCTTTTTTTTTTAAAACTTTCTCCCTGCTCCTATCCTGGTGACACATTACATTTTGGAGGCCAGCAAAAATGTTTCTGTTGTTGTCTTCTATAACCATTTTCAATCCTGTGTGTCCATTCACCCCCCCCCCCCCCCTTCGCCCCTCCACACAGTAGGGGCAGGAAATTAGTTTCACTGAATAGTGATACAGTGAAGCTATCACTGTATTCTCACAGATGAAAGGCTTAACAAACAATCAATTTTTCAATGTATAATTTCAGTTACATCACACTGTAAATCTTTGCTATAAATTCTGTGTTACGATCGAGCCCTCCACTATCACCTGATGAAGGAGCATCGCTCCGAAAGCTAGTGTGCTTCCAATTAAACCTGTTGGACTATAACCTGGTGTTGTGTGATTTTTAACATTGTTCCAACAATGCCTCTTGCCTCCAACCTGTTTCTATCAAATGTCTGTTCATAGAAACTACACTTCAATGAAGTGTAACTGTTAAACTGTCTTTAGTGAGTTATCAGAAAGTAGCCAGGATATAGTTTGAGTATTCTTTGAGCATCTTGTGTTCTTGCTTCCACTGTAGTTTTCATAAACAACTCTGTCTCTGAACCAAAATCTGCACCTTTACTGTTTGCAGGTGTAAAGAAATAACTTGCGTTTATACAGCCCAATCATGTGGTAAAATATTCCATGGCCTTCTGCAAAAGCATTATCCAAAGAAAACTTGACACCGAGTTATGTAAAGAGATAGTAGAACAGATGATCAAACAATTGGGAAAGGTGGAGGGTTTCAGCATTGAGAGATAATGAAGTGGATAAGTTTAGGGAGAGAAAATTCCAAGTGTGAGCCCAAGAGTACTGAAATGCTGCCACCAATGTTAGGGTGAGGCAAGAGAGTAATGCATTAGAGACAGTAAAAGGAAAGCACTTGAAAGGATTTAAATCTGTTTTGTTTTGTTTCTAGCTGTGTTAAATTGGCTTTAATAACTTCAGCTACAGTTAAGTCAGCTAACTGATGCTCCTGGTGGGAGCATCCATTCAGTATGTGCATCTCTTGTGTTTTTGTGAGTCAGTAACTCAGCATGTAATATTTTTATCAAGATCTGTTGGTTGCTGTGTTCATGTGAGCTAGGCACAGCCTGCACATAAACACCATCTATTCCAATTAGCTACTTCTCAGGATGCATTTACCACTCACTGTTTGTTTGGAGGTGGGATGTTGTCAAGCCCTGTTGTTTTTGCAGAACTAAAGACAGAAAACCTGTAGATCAGTAGTTGTTGGCAAGAGTTAGAGAGAGACAATTTTTACAGGAGTTTTAAAAAATATAAAGAAATGATGCTAGAAATCGAAAACAAAAACAGAAATTGCTGGCAAAACTCAGCAGGTCTGACAGCATCTGTGGAGAGCAGCAACAGCTGTTCTGAAGAAGGATCACTGGACCCAAAACACTAATTCTGCTTTCTCTTCACAAATAATGCCAAACCTCCTGAGCTTTTCCAGCAATTTCTGTTTTTGAACAAGAAATAGTAATTCAGTTAGATCATGGCTGATCTTCATCCTCACTCTATTTTGTGTCTTGGCTTCGCTTCCTTTATTACAAAAATCTGTCACTCAATTTTCTGTCGAGTCCCAGATTCAGCTTTTTGGGAACAACATTCCAGATGTTCGCTACTTTTTCCTGACATTGCTCTTCAATGCCCTACTCTAATTTTGAAGATACATCTTCTTGTTTTGTACTCCAATTAAAAGTATTTCCTTCTCATTATCAAATCTTTTAAAGTGTTCATTTTGATCACTCGTTTGACCCTCTTGTCTAGGTTTTATTCTGCTCGTAAAGTAATTTGTTTACCTGTTTTTGAGGTTTTAAGAATGATTTGTAAACTTCGTTACCAGATGGAAATGAAGGCCAACAGTATCGTGCATAAAGATATGATATTTTGACATAAGTTTTCCCACAAGGTAGTTTGATAATCCACTGGTTCTTCTCCTGCAGGCAGTATGTTCGAGAGACAGTAGTGGGAACAATGGGATTGAAAACAACTGGCCGATTATGCGATGTTAAAAAGGCACGTGGTCTTCGAGCATGCAGGTATGGGATTCCTGTTCGTGTTTTATAGCATATTGTCTTCATATGTTGAATAATTGTGGTGTATTTTGGTACATTGGCAGGTCACCTTTCATATCTCAGTTAATTTTTACTTCATTTCATTGCACTTTTTTGTTTGCATCCACCTTAAACTGTTAGTCTTGCTAGTGTAGAGTTCTACAGATATCGATCATTTACCAAAAATGCACCTAAAAAGGGCACATTTGGAAGTTAGGCTAAATGTTGAATGCTGGCAGGTTCATTAACTGTAGAGAGCATCACTGCTTCATAAGTTCATAAGATAATAGGGACAGAATTAGGCCATTTGGCCCATTCAGACTATTCCGCCATTCGATCGTGACTGATATGCTCCTTACCATTTTCTTGCCATCTCCCCATAACCCTTCAACCCATTATCAATTAAAAATCTGTCTCACTCCTCCTTAAATTTACCCACTGTCCCAGCATCCACTGCATATTGGCGTAGCGAATTCCACAGATTCACAACCCTTTGGGAGAAGTAGTTTCTCCTCAACCCTTCTAATGAGGAGGCATCTGCTGCACGTATATTTTATCCATATCTTTTATCATCTTATATCTCAATTTGATCTCCCCTCATGCTTTTAAATTCGTGAGCGTATAAGCCTGAACTGTTCAATCTTTCTTCATCCAACAAACTCTTCCTCTCTGAGCTCAATCTCGTGAACTTCTTCTGAGCTACCTCCAATGCCTGTATATCTTTTCTCAAATAAGGGGACCTAAACTGTGCATAGTACTCCAGGTGCGGTCTCACCAATGCCTTGGATAGTTGCAACAATACTTCCTTACCTTTATATTCTATTCCTTTAGCTATAAACCCAACATGTCTTTTGCTTTCTTTATTATCTGCTGTACCTGCATGCTGGTTTTCTGTGACTCATGAACGAGGCCTTCCAGATCCCTCTACACTGGAGCATCCTGAGTTCTATATCCATTTGTAAGATTCTTATTTCCTCATTGCAGTTTACTCTCCCACATACTTTTGTGTCATCTGCAAATTTGACTAAAACGCCTTCTATTCGTATTTCCAAGTCATTGATGTAAATTGTAAATAGCTGGGGACCAAGGACCAAACCCCACTAGTTACTACTTGCTATCCTGAAAAAAAAAAGCCATTTATCGCGACTCTTCCTTCTGTCCATCAGCCAGTCACCTATGCAAGTTAATAAATTAATCCTAATCCCTTATGATCCAATCTTGTGAATTATCCTTTTGTGTGGTACCTTACCTTAATGCCTTCCAGAAGTCCAGATATATTACATCTATAGAATCCCCATTATCCATTTTGCTTGTTTTATCTTCGAAGAACTCTAGCAAATCAGTCAAACATGATTTTCCCTTCATAAACCATACTGATTCTGATGGATAGAGTTTCAACTTTGTAAATGTTCTTATCTTGCTTCCTTGATAATTGATTCTAACACTTACCCAACAACAGATGTTAAACTAACTGGTCTGTAATGATAGGAGGATGATACTTGATTCCCATTAGACTTGCTCAATTTCATTTCAACAACTTATCTTCACAAAGAAAAACAAAACAAGAATTCTTGCCTTCTCATGTAAATTGGCCGCCTTTCTTGATGGTTTATAACTATTCTTCTGCACTTCTAACCACCTCCACTTCAGCAAAAGCTTAAAGCACTTTCAACTTCCTTTAATAAACAAAATAGTATTTTCATTTCCTTCTTTTTCCAAAACCCCTCTGCCTGCATTTGAGGTTTTTCAATTTTATTGTTCAAAGCCAACTAGGAAATGGTCTCAGTCCCCAATGCTAAGGGTATATAAATTTATGTTTATAAAGTTTATGTGAATATAGATGTTGTCTATCAACCTGTTCAGAGATGTTATTACATACCTTGGGAGCTGGGCGCATGTATACTTAGGCATGTACATATACATCAAACATAGCATATCACTACACACTCCGACCAGAACTCAAGATAGCTCAAATGTGCCTATCTGTTGGCTGATAAGTGATGATCACAATAATTCTTATTTATACAGTTTCAAAAATCTGCAAAACATAGTTGTACGACATGTTTAATTTCAAATGTTTTGAAAAAATTGCAAAGACAAGATGCAACAAAGACTTGACACAATATGTGGTGATGTCTGTACCTGCATGTGCAGTCTCAATGGTTATAATCCCTGCATACAGGACAAATGTCATTAATAGAGAGCTTGAACCATAATTAAACAGATGTACTCACTCCTAACATTGGTAACTGAGATATTGCATTCTAGGACCCGTAACTAACCCACTCACAAGCGCTTTATATTCCCCAGTTTCAAGCGCTTCATGTTCGTTCACTCATAACTCCTTTACTAACCCACTCACAAGCAAACACTGTGTTCTCATTTCCCTGCTATAACATGATTTCATTCATTCATAAAACCGCAGTTCTGTAGTATATTTTACTATCATAGGATGGACTGTTTCTAATCAAAACAACTTTTTCAAACTCTCTATTGCATTTTTACACCCTCTTAGTCCTTGCTACAAGCTGTGTTTAGGCTTATTTACCTCTGTATAAGTGTAGCGTATTCAGAACAATACCAACCCTGCCATCATATCTCTATGAAAGATTATAATATAATCAACCCTTACCAACTGTTTCTCGGACCTGAATAGATTACAGAACGCCAAACGTTTTCCCCAATTAGTATGTACTTGTTAAATACCTTTTAACTGGGCCATTATTCTTTTAAGAAATTAACTGTCAAAACATGTGAAAAAGCATGAATGAATGAAACTCACACCAGCAAATAAAAAACAAATCTCACAACCCAGCTGCAGTAATCAGTTTAATATCCTTCATTGTTTTATTAAGTACAGGTAAAATTTCTAACTTATTTAGCGCGTAGAGCATATAGTGTATTTTTTACTAACATTTACTAACTTAAAAGACAAAAGGACCAACACCTCTTAATTAAGCAAGCAAACTGGACAGACACACTTAATCCTATCAGGAGTAGCAGCCAGCACTTAGCACATATTTTAACCCATCTCCTGTCCCAGGACAGAAGGCCTTCAAACATTTGTGTATTATACATAAAACAATGTAACACCATAGTAATGGAATAGGGTGTAGGTTTGCTCGCTGAGCTGTAGGTTTGATATCCAGACGTTTCATTACCTGGCTAGGTAACATCATCAGTGGCGAGCTCCAAGTGAAGCGAAGCTGTTGTCTCCTGCTTTCTATTTATATCTTTCTCCTGGATGGGGTTCCTGGGGTTTGTGGTGATGTCATTTCCTGTTTGTTTTCTGATGGGTTGATAGATGGCATCTAGATCTATGTGTTTGTTTATGGTGTTGTGGTCGGAGTGCCAGATCTCGAGGAATTCTCTGGCATGTCTTTGCTTAGCCTGTCCCAGGGTAGATGTGTTGTCCCAGTCGAAATGTTTTTTTTCATCTGTGTGTAGGGCTACGTGGGAGAGAGGGTCGTGTCTTTTTGTGGCTAGCTGGTGTTTGTGTATCCTGGTGGCTAACTTTCTTCCTGTTTGTCCTACGTAGTATTTGTGGCAGTCCTTGCATGGAATTTTGTAGATGACGTTGGTTTTGTCCATGGGTTGTACTGAGTCTTTTAAGTTTGTTAGTTTTTGTTTGAGAGTGTTGGTGGGTTTGTGTCCTCCTAGGATTCCGAGGGGTCTTAGTAGTCTGGCTGTCATTTCTTTGATGTATGGTAAGGTGGTTAGGGTTTCTGGCTGTGTTAGGTCTGCTTGTCATGGTTGGTTCTTGAGAAATCTGCGGACTGTATTTTTTGAGTATCCGTTCTTCTTGAATACGTTGTATAGGTGGTTCTCCTCTGTTTTCCGAAGTTCGTCTGTGCTCCAGTGTGAGGTAACTCGTTGGAATAGTGTTCTGACGCAGCTTTGTTTGTGTGTGTTGGGATGGTTGCTGGTGTAGTTAAGTATTTGGTCAGTGTTTGTCGGTTTTCTGTATACTCAGGTTTGTAGTTCTCCATTGTCCTTTCTTTCAACTGTGACGTTCAGGAATCTGCAGCACAGACCAACTTTGGAAAACAGAAGTTGCTCAGCGAGCAAACCTACACCCTAAACCTCAACCTGAGCTACAAACCTTCACAAACCTTGCAAAATAGTAATGGAATTATAATCTATTTAAGAACTGTGCATAAATAGGCTTGTGTAAGAACTGTATTTCGGGGTTCTATTGTGCCTTGAACTTGTGCTACTTGTGATTGCTGAATAAAAGGGTCTATGTTTGCCGCGCATTGATTTCTGTCGTTATTTGAACACAATCCCACATTTCTTACTTATGACTCCCATTAGTTCCAATTGCAGCTTAGTTATTGCTGTCTGTGAGTATTTCTTGATGAATGCTTTTATGATGGTCATTGTGTTTCGAGCAGCAGAATTCTTGATGGTGCTGCAGAAATTGATGTTTAAACTTTTGTTTCCAGAGGAAAGTTACGAGATACAATTTTGGATTGGGAAGATGCATTACCTGAGCGGGACCTCAGTTTGGCAGATGAAGCTTGCAGGTACATACAAAACAAATCAGTGGCAGACATTGCCAGAATGTTGGGAACTTTTTTAACTTCTGTTTTCTTTTGTTAACTAATTTTGAAGTGAATGGTCCTTTTTGTTTTTAAGTAAGGGCAGTTGTTCTCCTAATTAGTTTGGGTATTATTCCCCACAGGTGAACTTGCAGATTTCTTGGTTCCATTACTAAATTCTGACAACATTTTTGGCATCAGTTTGAGCTTCAGTGCATCATTCTGGTCACTTATTCAATGAGATCATGGCTGATCTGATAATCCTCAACTCCACGTTCCTGTCTTATCCCCACAACACTTGATTTCCTAACTAATTAAAAATCAACCCAGCCTTGACAACATTGTACAATAAAGAATTCCATAGATTCATTGCCCTTTGAGAGAGAAAGTCCTCCTCATCTCTATCTTAAATGGGTGACCCCTTACTCTTAAAATATATCCTCCCATAAAGGGAAACAACTTCTCTGCAACTGTCCTGTCAAACCTCTTAAGAATCTCATGTGTTTCTCATTGTTCTGAGATGCCAGCAACACTGTATAACAAACTGACTTGGCAGCATCCTGTGAGGAAGAGTCAGCTACCGAAAACGTTAACTCCATTGTTTTTCCAGTAATATCTGTTTTTGTTTCTGATTTAGAATATTCACAGTTCTTTCAGTTTTAACAAACTGACTTAATAGACCAATTCAACAGCAGCATCCACTTTGTCCAGTGCCTTGTGGACATCACCTGATTGGCAGACTATGCTTTTACCAGCGTAACTCAAACAGATAATCTAACTACAATATCAAAGGACTGTTTACCTTGAGGAGCTCGTAACGTTCCTTGAAGCTATCCACACAACCCAGTTAGAACTTCTGCAGACCAGTGCAGTTTGTGAACTCAGTTTGAGATTTTATTTTTCTATTTCTCACCGCTAGCCAGGCTACTGATGAGAGTTCTGGTGCCACTAGCTCTATTCTGAATCTGATTAATATATGCATCACTGCCTGAGTGTTTGCCTCTGGGCAAATGATTCTCTGACAGTGATGCCAAACTGTGGATTAGTTCTCCTCTGAGCCAGCAGGCAGTTTGAAATTTGGATTAAAATTTCTTGTTTCAACTGGTGTATCAAGTCAGTTGTGCCAGTTGAGCTCTTTGGTCAGTGGTTAGCACTGCTGCCTCATAGTGCCAGGAACATGGTTTCGATTCCCGCCTCGGGCAATTGTCTGTGTGGAGTTTGCACATTCTCCCCGTGTCTGTGTGGGCTTCCTCTGGGTGCTTTGATTTCTTCCTACAATCCAAAGATGTGCATATTATGTGAACTGGCCATGCTAAATGCCCATAGTGTTCAGGGATGTGCAGGTTAGGTGCATTAGTCACGGGAAATGTAAAGTAATTGGGTTGGGAAATGGGTCTAGGTGGGATACTCTTCAGAGTGAACTTACTGAGCCGAAGGGCCTTCTTCCACACTGTAGGGATTCTTTGATTCAATCATTCTTTCTGCCTTTACTTTGAGCTGATTGTTGTGCCATTCCTTACTGCAGTCATCAGCTTCCTCACTCAATCCTGTCTCTCAACTGTGCAATGTTCACTACAGGAGAAAGTGAGGTCTGCAGATGCTGGAGATCAGAGCTGGAAATGTGTTGCTGGAAAAGCGCAGCAGGTCAGGCAGCATCCAGGGAACAGGAGAATCGACGTTTCGGGCATAAGCTTCCTGAAGAAGGGCTTATGCCCGAAACGTCGATTCTCCTGTTCCCTGGATGCTGCCTGACCTGCTGCGCTTTTCCAGCAACACATTTCCAGCAATGTTCACTACATGTGACACTTCACTCCTTCTTTACTTTGAGAAAGAAGCTAGCAAAATTATGTTGGTATTTTTCGGAGCAATCATAAAAGACTGCAGTGGGGAATTATATTAAGTACCAATGGATTTGAAAATCTGTAGTTAATTTTACCACTGAAGTTATAAAATAAAATGGAAATCTTTTTTAAAAAGTATTTTTAATATGTTGAACATTTTAAAATTCAAATATTTCAGTCTGAGTAATGCTGTGCTTTGTTAAATAGTTATGTATGAATTGTGATGTGAATACCAAGTTTTTAAATCCTCTGTTGCAAAAATAGATCTTTGCAGATTTTATGTTTCCTCTTCTCTCCCTGCCTCCTTACAGAAAGTCTGATGTAGCCATTGCACTGGGGAGTTCTCTTCAGATCAAACCAAGCAGCAATCTGCCATTCAGTACAAAAAAGAGAGGAGGAAAGCTGGTTATTGTAAACCTTCAGGCCACAAAGCTGGTAAGTGTAAATAATTCAGGGAGTGAGGGTTCAGGTTTCACCGTGAAGATTTGTAATTTGAAGTTGGTTTTTAAAAGAAATCTGGAAACCAGTTCAAGTATATGTTGGGATTGTGGGAGCATGTCGTTCTTATCCATTTGAAAATGCCACACTCTCAACTGTTGACTGAAGTAGAGTTGCCTGTCGGTTGTGTCTAGGGAGACTAAGGATGGTAAATAAATTCTGTGCTTACCAGTGACACTCAAATGATTTGGGGAAAAGAAATATCTAATTCTTTCCCAGTCTAGCCTATATATGATTCTGGACCCCAACAATTTGACTCTTGACTTCAGTCAGAAATAGCCAGACAGAGCACTGAGCTGTATTCAACAAAGTGGCTCACTACCACTTTAAGGGCAGTTCAAGATTTGCAATGAAAACTGATTTAACCATTCAGTTAGCTGCGCGCAGTAAATGAATTGTTAAAAATGACCTAGTTATTATCTCATTGCTGTTTGAGCAACCCCCTGTTTACCTAAGATGTCTGCACAGTTTCCTACATTAGCAAACGTAGCTAAACTATACAAAACACTGGTGCGGCCACACTTGGAATATTGTGTACAGTTCTGGTCACCCCATTACAGAAAGGATGTGGAAGCATTGGAAAGGGTGCAGAGGGGATTTATCAGGATGTTGCCTGGTCTGGAGGGAAAGTCTTATGACAAAAGGCTGAGAGACTTGGGTCTGTTCTCATTGGAAGGAAGATGGCTAAGGGGGGATTTGATAGAGACATACACGATGATCATAGGATTAGATAGGGTCGACAGAGAAAGACTTTTTTTCCTGGGTGATGACGTCAGCTTGTACGAGAGTGCATAACTACAAATTGAGGGGTGATAGATTTAAGACAGATGTCAAAGGCAAGTTCTTTACACAGAGAGTGGTAAGGGCGTGGAATGCCCTACCTGCTAATGTAATCAGCTCAGCCAGATTAGGGAGATTTAAACAATCCTTTGATAAGCACGTGGATGATGATGATGGGATAGTGTAGGGGGACGAACTGAGAATAGTTCACAGGTCAGCGAAACATCGAGGGCGGAAGGACCTGTTCTGCGCTGTATTGTTCTATGTTCTAAATTTCAAAAGTGCTTTATTGGCTATAAAAAAAGACTTTAGGCTGTTTTGAAATCATGGGAAATGTGCATGCAAGTCTTCTTTTCCATTCTGTGTATGGATTTGTAAGTTACGTTGTACATTTCAGTGAAATATCCTCTCCAGTGCCAGTCAGATAGGTTTTTTGGATGCTGAGTGCATTCATCCAACATTAGAATAGAATAGAATCCTTACACTGTCTAAACAGGCCATTTGGCTTAATAAGTCGACACTGACCCTCCAAACAGTAGCCCACCGAGACCCATGCCCTTCTCAATTACTCTACATTTACTCCTGACTAATGCACCTGATCTACACATCCCTGTACAGTATAGGCAATTAACCTAACTTGCATATCTTTTGGATTGTGAGAGGAAACTGGAACACCCAGAAGAAACCCACGCAGACACGGGGAGAATGTGCAAACTCCACACAGACAGATGTCCAAAGCTCGAGTCGAACTTGGGTCCCTGGCGCTGTGAGGCACCAGGATGCAAGTGTACATACCAATAAAACTCAGGGTTGGTTCCCAGCAACAAAGCTGATATTCCTTCCTGCATCGAACATGTAGATTGACATAGCACCTTTTGTTATCTGACCTATCTGTCAATACTGTAATTATGTCACTTCACCAGTGTCCAATGTGAACCTTGTATGCTAGTTTATGTGTAGCCATGAGCAGCCTTAGTTCATTGAATTTATCAAGGATTGCACTTTGCATGTTTGGAATTTTTAATTGACATGTTTAGATACTGTGCTTTTTGATAACTGTAGAAGCACACATTTTTTGCACAGTTTCTTTTATTGAAAGGGCAGTGAAGCAGATTCAGTAGTAATTTCCGAAAAGGAATTGAACAAATATATGAAAAGAAAAGTTTGTCATTGCTGCATAATGGGCCAAATGGTCATATCCAAGTTTCTACGATTTTAATGCTTTACCTGCGTCTGTGTTGGGAACAGGATGGAATTTGAAACCTAAAGCTGATAGCGTTAGTTATCAGAAGGGTTTTGTGAAAATGAAGATTTCCTGGGCAGTTTGTGCCACCTTTAACACTCAGTTGTTCAGCCAGATATCAAAGTGAGTTGTGTCCTAGGTGTTTAGTCACCTAATTCGTGAGAATTATTACAGTATTCAATCTTGAATCTCTCTTGCTCAATGACACGATACTGATTATCTCATTACCCTAATCCACACACTGTACAACATTTTAAATTGTTTCCTCCTTGTAACCACAGGACAGACATTCAGATCTTCGGATATTCAGCTATGTTGATGAAGTGATGGGCAAACTAATGAAGCATCTTGGCATCGAAATTCCCAAATGGGAAGGGCCACAGGTGGTGGAGACAGCAGAGGCAATTAAATCTGAAATGGGGATGCTACTTCCTGTCAAGACCGACCTCGACAGTAAACCTAAAACCAAGGTCAGGAGACAAAGTAGAGACACTGAGGAAGAAGGGGCAAGTGGATCCGAATCACTGCTGCTGGACTCTTCAAAACCCAACGGCTCCTTTAAGCAAGATTGCCAAGAGATGGACTGTAACACTTTTGATTCTAAACGCATCAAACTCGAACCTGTCATGGTGTGAAATATGCTTTTGCAATACTTCAGGACTTTTTTTCTACAAAAATGAATGTTTAATTGTACCTTTATATTTAACTGTATTAAACTCTGTGCTAAATGCAGCAAATCTGGCTGATGGTGACTTTCCGCAGTTTTTAAAGGAAGAATAAGTTGAACCCTAAGGCAAAAGGGTCCTTTTTAATTGTAGATCTAAAGAAAGCACCACTGGAACCTTCATTCTGAAGCATACTAAAGGGGACGTTAGGAACATTTGAGCATTAATTAGTATGATTCATACAGATTTAAATAGCAAGCTGCAGACCTGGAGTTTATGTAATGTCAAGGATGGCTTTGGGATTTTACAGCTACATCATCTGTGATGGTGGTACGTTTGATACTTTTTTAAGTAACAAAGATTTTTTTTCTGTTCAGTGCTTTAAGCTTTATGCACTTGTCATACATTCATGGCCACAGTATGGTGCTGCAGAAGTATGATGTTTGGAGTGTTGTGAATTATAAAGTTAAACACCAACATTTGACAGGATTTTGCTCATTCAGATGAGTCACATGAAATTAAGATCTAACAAGGGACTTGAGGCCTCCTTTAATTTCCAGCCCAATGAGCCAGTTTCCTTAAAGTACAATTAAGCTGAATTAGTCATCTGCTTGATAAAATTATTTTTTGGTTTTGATTTGAAGGTTACTCATGTATTTATAATCTGGGAACAGTGCTTTTCATTGTGATATTTCACATTCAGATTTAAATTTAATTTCTCTACAGATGCCAGTAACTACTTTGTTATAAATTTATTTCCCAAAAGTTAATCTGCTATGAGTGAATATTGACACTGTACTTCAAATTATGTAGCAGATAATCATGTCAGTGTCTCAGAGGATTTCACATATTAAAGTGCTCTGATTATTATGCAGACAAGCCTAACTAACAACAAATGTGAAACCAAATAAATACTGAAGAATTCAACGCTAATGCATTGGGTCATAAGCAAACTTTATCAATTCCAATTGAGTGAACTTAATCCTATGTTTTTAATTGTCTTGAATTCTGTTCAGTGTTACCATTACTGTTTTTGTATGTATAATAGAAAACTCCAATTGTTAACTTGGTGCCAGTGGCCACACTATAACCCCTGAATACGGGTATGTGTTCAAGTTCCACTCCAGAACCCTGAGCACATATCCCTAGTTTGATGTTCCATTGCAGTACTGAACAAGCTCTTCCAGCTGAGTTGTAACTTTTCAAGTTCCCATGGGGCAGTGTTGAAGAAAGTGGGAGTTATTTCTGATCTTCTAACAAATATGTATCTCTTAGCCAACTTTATTAAAACTACAGATTTGCTGTTGTCATGTTGTTATTTGTAGGAGCTGCCTGTGCAGAAATTGGCTGCCACATTTCCTGTCATACATGATTGACAATACTTGAAAAGTACTTCATTGTCTGTAAAGCACTTTGAATCACCCTGACATCATAAAACATATTGTCAAATGCAAGTCACTTTTGTTTTCTTGAAAGCATTAAAACTTCATGTAAATCTAAAAGTTTTCAGTGTAAACAGGCGTTAGTTAAGTAAGTGTAACATCAAAGCAGACTGCTCACCCTAGGTAATGGTGTTGATTCTTCGTCTGCCCCATTTGAGCTTTTCAATATGTCTTCCTATTTCCATTCCTTATGCACTTGTTTGTAAGAACTTATTTGCAGCATTTGGCAGTTAGGCCCCATGAGCCTGGATAGCTAATCTGATTGTGACCTCAACTCCATTTTCTTGCCTTTCCACTGTGCACACAGCCTCTACCACAACCACCACCACTAAAGAATTTGTCATCAAAGGTTTCTCTGCCTTGAATGGATATGATGACCTAACCTCCATTACTTTCTGGGGAAGACAACCTCTGAAAGAAAACGGATGGCATGGTGTCTCAGTGGTTAGCACTGCTGCGTTAGCACTGCTGCCTTAGCACCAGGGACCCGGGTTCGATTCCAGCCTCGGCCAACTATCTGTGTGGAATTTGCACATTATCTCTATATCTGTGTGGGTTTTCTCCAGGTGCTCCAGTTTCCTCCCACAGTCCAAAG
The DNA here is from genome assembly GCF_037043375.1 of Chiloscyllium plagiosum. Lineage (NCBI taxonomy): Eukaryota > Metazoa > Chordata > Chondrichthyes > Orectolobiformes > Hemiscylliidae > Chiloscyllium > Chiloscyllium plagiosum. Next base: position 44,005,077 of record NW_028270166.1, on the reverse strand, counting down.
ATGTGCAGGCTAGGTGTATTGACCATGCTACTTTGCCCATAGTGTTCATGGATGTGTAAGTTAGGTGCATTAATCAGGGGTAAATGTAAAGTAATAGGGTTGGAGGTGGGTTTGGATGGGTTGCTCTTTGGAGGGTCAGAGTGGACATATTGGGCCGAATGGCCTGTTTCCACATTGTAGGGATTTGAAATAAAGAAACGTATCACAGTTTTAAATTGGTGAACTCCAGTTTTTAAACTGTCTCCCCACATTCTGAACTTCCGTACAAGGGGAACCACCCTTTTAACATATACCCAGTCAAGAGTATCCACAGAATTTTACATGTTTTAATAAGATCACCTCTCATTCTTCTGAATTCTAAAAGCTTTAGGATCAATGTTTTCAGTGTTTCCTCATAAGAGGTCAAGTGAACCCTTATTGAATTGATTATGATGCATATATGTCATTTTTGTATTAAGACCAAAACTGTACACAGTATTCCATGTACAGTTTCAGCTCCGACCCTATAACAACATGTACTCCTTTTATAATTGATCCCACATGCAATAATCACCAGCGTTCCATTTGCTTTCCTGATTGCCTTCTGAACTTGACTATTAACTTTTTCTTTTTGTACGGAGATCCTTCTGTACCAAAAAGAACTGCTGTGTCTCTCCATTCACATAATATAATTTTTCTTGCCACAGAGATGAGGTCACATTTTCCTGTGTTATATTTCATCTTTCAAATTTTACCCATTCACTTAGTTTATCTAAATCGCTTTCCAGACTCTCCATTACCTCTGGACAAATTACTTCAATGTCTGTCTTTGTGTCATCAGCAAATTTAGCTATCGCACATCTAATCCCTTTATCTATATCATTGTAAATAGTTGAGGCTCCTGTACTAATATCTTTGACATTTCACTAGTAGCAGAAATTCAATCTGAATATGAACCATTTATTCCTGGTCACTGCTTTTTGATAGCTGACTAATTCTCAATGCAGATGGGTTACTACTTGCACCATAAGGTCTGATTTTGTCTAGTAATCTTTCCTGTAGCACCTTATCGAATGCCTCATGGAATTCAAAATGCTCCAAATCTGCAGGCTTCCTTTTATCCAAACTGCTTGTTACTTCCTCAAGAGCTCAAATAATTAGTCAAATGGTTCTTTTCATGTCCAAAATCCTTTTGAAAGTATCTAAGCTATTTGCCTCAAGGATTTGCTGTGGTTGAGTTTAAAATTCTAATCACAATTGGGGGAGGAATTTCTATTTTCACTGTTCAGTTTCTTGGTAACTATCATATTTGTGGCAACATGGTTTGGATCCTCTAAGTGAAAACATTCCTTGCAGATGGAGTGGAGGAAAAAAAAAGTGTTATTTCCTTTCTTGAAGGATCTTCCTATTGCAAAGATAAGGATGCTTTCCCTGAAGTTCTGTGATCCAATGCTTGATTGGTACAGTTAGGGAAGACTGGCCAGATTATGTTTTATGGTTTACAGTCAATATGAAGGTGAGTTCAACCTTTGTTTATTTTGGACTGAAAAGTCTGTTTCCATGCTGTGCATCTCTATGACTCTATACAGGGTCCTTTGACTCTATACAGGGTCCTTTTAACTCACTGGTTTAAGTCCAGCTTGGGCACCACTGACAAAAAACTTAATTTGGGAAGATAATTCTATCTTTGTCCATAGATGCTTCTTCTTGTCAGTATTTCCAGTGGGTTTTTTTTTGCATTCACACTTCCTGCAACAGTACTTTGGTTTAGTATTTCTTTTCATAATGAAATAGGACACAAACAGAAGAGACCAAAGATTCAGGAATGCTAAGATGATGCCAAAACTGATTAACTTGCTGTAAATCTTTAGGCACTGAATATTCTCTTCAAAGCTCAACATGCTATTTATTGTATGTAATTGTTTCTATGTAAGATTTTACATTTTAACAGCATATACTGTTGCTGGAAAGACCAGATTTATTGTCCATTGCTAATTGCCTTTTAGAAGTTGGTTGTAAGTGGCATACTTTTGCCTCTGCTGTCTCAAGTCCCCATTTTGAGAAATGAGTTCGAGGAACCAGCAATGGCGTAGTACTGGGTATTTTCATTGGTTCCTGAAGAAGGGCTAATGCCCGAAACGTCGATTCTCCTGTTCCCTAGATGCTGCCTGACCTGCTGCGCTTCTCCAGCAACACATTTCCATCTCTGATCTCCTGCATCTGCAGACCTCATTTTCTCTTCAAATATTTTCATTGGTTGACCTGGAAGAGAATTTGCAAGTTGTTTTGCTTTTGTTTTTAGTGGTAGAGAGTGGGGTAGTCTTGGAAGTCAGGAAGTCTTGGCAACTTGCTGCAGTGCGCCTTGTGAGTAGTACACGCTGCAGTCACATTACACCAGTGATCAAGGGAATGAATGTTTTAAAGTGGTGGGATGTGAGGTGAGTGGGTTTGACCTGGATAATGTAGTGAATGAAAATGGTTCAAAGGTCTTACAAGCTCAGTGAATATTACAGGGGTGCTGAGAAGGCAAGTTATATCTAGAAGCTGGTGATTGAGCAAAGGTATAGTTATAAAGGTATAGTAACTCTCAAGGCCATCATAAGCAGAATTGAGGATCTTGTGCAGATGTGTATAATGTTTGGTGAGAACTATACTGCGGAACTTGGATTTGATTGTGCACTGCTGTTGGCTAGGTAATTCAATGTTTGAAGAGAAGTTGAAATTCTATGAGCAAGCAGAGTTTTGAAAGATTTAATTGTGATTGCTGACATGTTTGCTGAATAGACTGCTGAGCTAATTTGTAAGACCTATCTCAGTGTGACATTTAGTGTGTGGTTCATAGTTTATAATCAACCTTAATATGTCTGTTTATTCACACTTGTGTTGATTCTGGGTTTTAAATATTGGTAAGGCCATCAAGGAGAATGCTTCTGCTGTTGTTCAGAAATTAAAGTTCACCTCACAAAATATACAGGGGTAATGTAGCACTGCAAAATCAAAAGGGGTGGCTAAATCTTCTGTAATAATAATCATGGTCATTACTCAAGTGCACAGCTTTTCAGCTTCAGAACTTTGTCCCTGGTACATGGATGGGCAATAAAACATCTGTGTTGTTTCCCAGTTTGCGAGACCAGTGAAGGTTTCCCACAAAATTGTAAGATAAGTGAAGGTTACAGTATAATTACCCATGACATAGAGATTACAATATACAAATCAAAGTGGTGGTTGGACAACTCCATAACAACATGCTAACCATCTCCAATCCTATGTCAAAATAGCTATGCATGTAGGTGACCACAACTATATCTGCATGATTTAAATTTCACCATTCATAACTCTGAAAATTGGGAATGTGCCAAAACTGAAATTAGAGATATTGCAGATTCAAGTTAGAGAGATTAGTTTGACTGGGTCTGTATTCATTTGAGTATTGATGACTGATCTATCTGCCCCTGTGGAAAAAGCATTGAACACCATACCAGAAGCACTCCCTTTCCATTAATTTTCATTATAGGTTGGCCTCAATGGCATTACTCTTCAACTTAAGCATTTTCTTTTCCCATGTAAAATTATCCCCATCCATCTCTCTCCTGGAGCCGTTGGAATAAGACCTGGAACACTGGTGCAAGCCATTTAGCACCTGCAGTTTGTTATTTCAGGATTTCAAGCCCTCTCTGAATATCCATATTATACACAAGCAAGAGTTTTCTTGGGTTTGTGTAAGCAGCAATCATTAGCATGGAATCTCATCACAGAAGGAAGAAGAGTACTTAGCAGTCAAGTCTGACCTTGTGCTCTCCCATCTCAGACCAACCACCTCAAACTCATATTCAGTCTTAACTAAGCTTTAGAGCAGCATTTGTCTTTGAAGAAAGTCTTCAGTGTTGGGCTAAGAACTGAAATGTTTACTCGCCCTCAAGAAGATAATTTAAAAATAGAAAGAACTTCTGTTTCCATTGCACTTTCCAGGACCTCCGGACATCCTTTGATGTTTTATAAATAATTAAGCACCCTTAAAGTGTAGGTAATGCTGAACAGTTCACCCCCCCCCCCCCCCCCCCACAACAATGAAATAATCACCTGGTGATCCTGGTTGTAAGAGGTCATTTTCGGTTACTTCAACAATGGCTTTTCTTCCATCAAATGGTCAGAACTGGGAATGTTTGGTGTTTGCACAATATTCAGCATCATTCACAACTCCTCCAATACTGAAGTAGGCTCTGTTCAAATGCAGTTATATATGGACAATATCAAAGTTTGGGCAGACAAGTGGCAAGTAACATACATGCCATCCAAATGCAAGACAATGAACATCTCCAACAAAAAAGAATCTAACCATCACCCCTTTACATTCAGTGGCATTTCCATCGCTGAATCCTCCATTATCAACATCTTAGGGGGCTACCATTGACCAAAAATGGAACTAGACTAGTCATGTAAATGCAGCTGCTACAAGAGCAGATCAGAGGTTAGGCATTTTGCAGCAAGTAACTGATTCCCCAAAGTCTTTCCACCACTACAAGGCACAAGTCAGGAGAGTAATGGAATACTCCCCACTTGCCAGGATGCGTGCTCCAACAACACTCAAGAAGCTTGATACCATCCAGAACAAAACAGCTTAATTGGCACCACATCCACGAACATTTGCTCCAAACACCACTGCTCAGTAGCAGCAGTGTGTGCTATCTACAAGCTGGACTGCAGCAACTTACCTAGATTCCATAGACAGCACCTTGCAAATCTACAACCACTTCTATCGAAGGACAAGGGCAACGTGGGAACACCACCACCGACAAGTCTCCCTCCTAGCCACTCCCCATCCTGATTTGGAAATAAGTTGCTGGGTCAAAGTCCTAGACAACTCTCCTTGATGGCATTGTGGGTTTTCCTGTAGCAAATGAAATGCATTAAGAGGGCAGGTCATTGCCAACTTCTCAAAGATAGTTAAGGGTGGACAACAAATGCTTGACCTCAACAAAACAGTGGGATCCATTCCATCAGTGTACTTCTTCATGGCATTAGAACTTGTCCTTCTTATGTTTGTGTTCACTTTGTGCAGGTTGACAATGCAGGTGTGGACAACTGGCATTGATGGCATTTGATATCTGTGATGATCTAAGTGAACAGGAATCATTTGTAAGACCTCTGTTGTATCTAGAAGTTAATTTTATTAGTTGATCTCCAGAACCACAGAACCTTCGGTCCAACCAGTCCATGTTGACCAAGAGCCCAAACTAAATTAATCCCACCTGCTTACATTTGGCCCATATCCCTCCAAGCATATCTTATTCATGTATTATCTGAATATCTTTTAAATGTTGTAACCGTACCTATGTCCATTACTTTCTCTGGAAGTTTATTCCACACATGAACCACTCTGTGTGAAAAAATGCCCCTCATGTCACTTTTAAATCTCTCCTTTCCCCTTAAAAATATGCCAGTGAAATCCCCCACCCTGGGAAAAAAAAACTTACCATTCACCTTATCTGTACCCCTCATAATTTTATAAATTACTGTAACCTCCTACACTCAAGTGAAAAAAAAATCCCAGCCTATCTACCCTCTCCTTATAATTCAAACCCTTCGTTCCCAGCAACATCGTGGTAAATCTCTTCTGAACCCTCTCCAGCTTAACAATATCCTTCCTAGAATAGGGTGACCAGAACTGGACACTGTACTCCAGAAGAGACCTCACCAAAGTCTTGTACAATCTCAGTCTAAAGTCCCAACTCCTATACGCAAAGGTCTGAACAACAAATGCAAGCTTGCTAAATGTTTTCTTAACCACCCCATCTATATGTGATGCAAACTTCAAAGGGTTATGTACCTAAACCTGTAGGACTCTCTGTTCTACAACACTACCCAAGGCCCTACTTCTAATTGTATAAGTCCTGTCCTTGTTTATTTTACTGAAATGCATTTTTCCATTGAGTCATAGAAATGTACAGCATGGAAACAGACACTTTGGTCCAACGCATCCATACTGACCAGACATCCTAAATGAATCCAGTCCCATTTGTGAGCATTTGGCCCATATCTAGGAGAAAGTGAGGACTGCAGGTGCTGGAGATCAGAGTCGAAAAGTGTGCTGCTGGAAAAGCACAGCTGGTCAGGCATCATCCAAGGAGCAGGAGAGTCGATGTTTCGAGCATAAGCTCTTCATCTGGAGTGGGAAAGGGGGATGAGAGATAAATGGGAGGGGGTTGGGGCTGGGGGTGAGGTAGCTGGAAATGGTAGATGAAGGTGGAGGTGATGGTGATAGGTCAGAGAGGAGGGTGGAGTGAATAGGTGGGAAGGGAGATGGACAGGTAGGACAGTTCAAGAGGGCACTGCCGCGATAGAGGGCTAGGGGAAATGAGGAAACTGATCCCCTGTGGTTGGAAGGTCCAAGGTAGAAGATTAGGTGTTCTTCCTCCATGGTGGCTAGAGTTTGGCAGTGAAGGTGGCCCAGGACTTGCATGTCATTGGCGGAGCTGGAGGGGAAGTTAAAGTGTTTGGCCATAGGGTGGTGGGGTTGATATCTGGTCGGCATGGACAAGTTGGATCAAAGGGTGTGTTTTCGGGCTGTATATCTTAAGGGCCCCTTAAAGTTCAAAGAAGTCATATTTGTATTTAACCTCAGGAGGTGGAAGAGATATTAAATGAATATTTTGCATTAGTTTTTACAGTGGAGAAAGAAATGGAGACTAGAGAACTCGGGAAAATAAGTACTAATGTTCTGAAATCAGTTCACATTACAGAAGAGGAAGTGCTGGAGGCCTTAGAGAGTATAAAGGTGGATAAATCTCAGGGAAATGATTTGTGTATCCCAGGATATTATGGGAAGTTAGGGATGAAATTACGGGGCTTTTTGCAAAAATATTTGTATCATCTATTATGTTCTTTAGAATCTCTTTGGATTATCCTTAACCTTATTAGCAAAGGCTATCTCATATCCTTTCTTTGCCTTCCTGATCTCCCTCTTAAGAATGCCCATACATTCTTTATACTGTTCAAGACATTCATTTGAATCCAGTTATTTATATCTAATAAAGAACAATCTCAATTATCCAAACAAGACGGACGGGGAGTATTTAGTTTGGATAACGGACAACGTTTTACAGGACCTTAAGATCTTGTTCGGACAATCCGAAATTCAGATAATTGATGTCTGGATGAGCAAGGTTGTTCTGTATACAATTCTTTTTTATTCTTGACTAGATCCTCAATATCTTTATTCATTCATTGTTCTCTAATCCATCAGCCTTACCTTTCACTCTATCAGGTGTATAATAACTCTGAACTCTCGTTACCACACTTTTAAAAGACATCCATTTATCAGGCCTCAACTGTTTACAAGATCAGTTCTTGTCTCAAACCATTAAAGTTTGCCGTATTACAATTAAAAAACATTGTTTTTATAGAAGGCTTATCCTTTTGATCACTGGACTCAACATATTCCCCTACCATCAATTCAGTTACATGTCCTGTCTTATTACTTAAAGGAAGGTCAGGTTTTGCTCCTTCTCTAGTAGGAACATTTACATATTGGTAAAGAAAGATTTCTTGACACATTTAACAAATCCTTCACCATCCAAACCTTTAACACTATGGTAGTCCCAGTTAATGTTTGGATAATTAATATCACCTACTATTACAACCTTGTGGCTAGGGGGATGAGAGATAAATGGGAGGGGGTTGCTGTTGGGGGAAAGGTAGCTGAGAATGTGAAGATGGGGGAGAAGGTGATAGGTTGGAGAGGAGGCTAGAACGGATAGATGGGAAAGACGATGGACAGGACAAAAGGGCAGTGCCAAGTTGTAGACTTGGGACTGGGATAATGTTGGGGGAGGAGAAATGCAGAAACTGGTGAAATCCTCCTTGGTTGCATGGTCCCAAGGCAGAAGATGAGGCGTTCTTCCTCCAGGTGTCAGGTGGTAAGGGTTTGGCGATGGAGAAGGCCCAGGACCTGCATGTCCTTGGCGGAGTGGGAGAGGGAGTTGAAGTGTTCAGCCACAGGGTGGTGGGTTGGTTGGTGCGGGTATCCCAGAGATGTTCTTTGAAACGATCCACGAGTTAATACCCTGTCTCCCTGATGTAGAGGAGACCACATCGGCTGCAATGGATACAGTAGATGGCATTGGTGGAGGTGCAGGCAAATTTCTGTTGAATGTGGAAGGATCCTTTGGGACCTTGGATGGGAGTGAGGGAGGAGGTGTGGGTGCAGAATTTGTACTTCCTGCGGTGACAAGAGAAGGTGACTGAGGATGAATGTTTAGTCCTCAGCAAAGGCCTCACTTTCATTCCTCTATGCTCCTGGATTCATGAGTTTGACATGCATCGGGACATTGAACATTTCTTCTGCCACCTCCACCTCCAGGCCCATTTTTTCAATCAGGACTCCTGCCCACCCACTGAGGACACCTTCTTTCGCCTCCAAAACACCCCATCCATCTGGACATCTCATACTGGCCTGTTACCTGCCCTTGACCTCCACTTCTAATTGCTGCTGTGACAAAGACCACCTCATTCTGTCCACACCCCCATATCCACTCCAACCTCCCACCCTCACAACACGCAGCCCTCTGCTCCAACCCCAACATAACCATCAAACCCGCAGACAAGAGGGGGCACTGTGGTAGTGTGGCGCACTGACTTTTACACAGCTGAAACTAGACGTCAGCTTACAGACTCCTCCTCCAACTGCCCCCTTGACCACGACCTCACCTCCCATCACCAAACCATCATCTCCCAGACCATCCACAACCTCATCACCTCAGGGGATCTCCCATCAACATCATCCAACCTTACCGTCCATGTACCCCGCACCACCCGATTCTACCTCCTACCGAACATCCACAAACCTGACTTCCCGGGGCGATCCATTGTCTCAGCCTGCTCCTGTCCTACTGAACTCATCTCCGCATACCTTGACACCATCCTGTCCACCTTAGTCCAGGAACTCTCCCCACCTACATTTGGGATACCACCCTTTACCTCCTCCAAGACTTTCATTTTCCCAGCCTCCTAAGCCTTAGGTTCACCAAGGGCATCCAGTCCCTGTCTGCCACTACAAATGCCTCCAAGCCCTCTGTTTCTTCCTCTCACACCATCCCAACCAGTACCCTTCCACTGACACACTCATCCATCTGGTTGAACTGGTCTTCACCCTCAACAACTTCTCCTTCCAATCCTCCCACTTCCTCCAAACCAAAGGCGTAGCCATGGGCAGCCGCATGGGCTCCAGTTATGCCTGCCTCTGTGTTGGGTAAATGGAATAGTCTATCTTCCGCACCAACACTGACACCACCCCCACCTTCTCCTCCGCTACATCGATGACTGTATCGGTGCTACCTCATGCTTTCAAGAGGAGCTTGAACAGTTCATCAACTTCATTAACACCTTTCACCCCGACCTCAAATTCACTTGGACCATCTCGGACACCTCCCTCCCCACCCTGGACCCCTCTATCTCCATCTCTGGCAACCAATGTACCATGGACATCCACACAAACCCACCAATTCCCACAGCTACCTGGACTGCACCTCGTCCCACCCTACCTCATGTAAAAGTGCCATCCCTTATTCCCAATTCCTCTGCCTCTGCTGCATCTGTTCCCAGGATGACCAATTCCACCATAGAAAATTCTTCTTCAAAGATCACAATAATCCCTTCGACGTGGTGATGATGCCCTCTAGCACATCTCCTCCACCTCCCGCACCTCGCCCTTGAACTCCAACCCTCCCAATGCAACAAGGACAGAACCCCCCTGGTTCTCACCTTCCACCCCACCAACCTCCGCCATTTTCACCACCTACAAACAGACCCCACCACCAGGGACATATTTCCCTCTCCACCACTATCAGCATTCTGGAGAGACCATTCCCTCTGCAACTCCCTTGTTAGGTCCATGGTGCCCACCAGCCCACACTCCACTCCCAGCACCTTCCCCTGCCACCGCAGGAAGTGCAAAACCAGCACCCACACCTCCTTCCTCACCTCCATCCAAGGCCCCAAAGGATTCTTTCACATCCAACAGAGATTTACCTGTCCTTCCACATATGTCATCTACTGTGTCCGTTGCTCTCCATGTGGTCTCCTCTACATCGGGGAGACAGGATGCCAACTTGCGGATCGTTGCAGAGAACGTCTCTGGGACACCCACACCAATGAACTCCACTGCCTCATGGCTGAACACTTCAACTCCACCTTCCACTCCACTAAGGACACGCAGGTCCTGGGCCATCCTCCATCAACCAACCCTCATCACCTGACGACTGACCTCATCCTCCGTCTTGGGACCCTGCAAACCCATGGGATTGATATGGATTTCACCAGTTTCCTCATTTCCCCTCCCCTACCTTATCCCAGTCCCAAGTCTCCAACGCGGCACCTCCTTCTTTCCCACCTATCCACTTCACCCTCCTATCTGACTTATCATCTTCTCCCCCACTTTCATCTACCGATCATATTCTCAGCTACATCCCCCCAAACCCACCCTTGTCCCATTTATCTTGCAACCCCTCAGCCCACCAGCCTGATTCCTGATGAAGGGCTTATGCCCGAAACATCGATTCTCCTGCTCCTCAGATGCTGCCTGACCTGCTGTGCTTTTCCAGCACCACACTCTCGACTCTGATCTCCAGCATCTGCAGTCCTCAATTCCGCCTACAATTACAACCTTATATATTCTTACGTTTATGTGAAATCTCTCTGTATATTTGTTCCTACATATTTGAAAATTAAACATCTTATACAACAACAATAGACCCTTTTAAATCATTTCCAGATGGGTCTCTGTGAGGTAATCCATCATCATTGGGAATGCAGACCATCCAGGCTGTGCAACAATACAGCACAAACAATGATGTATGGGCAAAGAGTGTCCACTGAATGAACTTGAAGACAGTTTTAAAAATTTACATCTCACCGCTGACACAGTTACTGCTTAGATCTATGATGATCCAGACATTAAACAGGCAAAATGAAATGTGCTATTCTGCTGTCCCTGGGATCAATTTAAGGAGGGAGTGTTTTTGTGGATACTGCTGAAAGAAGGACAACCTTATGAGCAATACTATGAAATTGAGTCCCTAGTGCCAGTTGTGATAGGGAAATGACACCAGTTTTATAGAAAGCAACCCTGTGATCAAATTCCATGATCCAAGTCAACTTTGTGACCCAATTCAGAAAAGGGGCATGGAAGCTGCTGGGTTGGTGTGAAAATTCAACTGGGTCCTTCTTGTTCCTCAGGGTATGGGACTTGGCCTGATATGGGACTCCTGACCTCCACTTGTTGGACATTTTATATTTTAAACTAGAAAGGAATACAACATAGGAACAAATACAACACATGATAGAACTCCATTACATTAATAACTTTTATATCCAATTAATGTCAGTGTACATTTTTCATGTAAAAGCATATATGACAATAAATTTCTATTCTATTCTATTTGGGTGTTAAAAGTCTGAGAAGATCTTGTGTTACACTGGGCAGTGTCCCTGTCTTAAAGTTAGAAGCTCCATTTTCATGCTGGACTTGGTAGGCAAAGAAGATGCATTCATAATCCTGACAAGTAGCATCAACTGGCTAATCCTCCAGCTCACACCAATCACAGGTGGGAAGAGCAGTAGAGATTCCTGGACTCATCATGAAAAGAAATTGGAGTCCCTCCCTTCACAATCCAAATGCGTAACATGCACATAAAAGTATATGTTGCCACAACAACTCAGATTCCTTGGGGACTGGATGGCTGAGATCAGTGACAGTGGTGTGGAGTCCAGTCCTTGTACCAGCTGGGGTGGATTCATGACCTGTATCCTTGCTTACCCATGGTGTGGGCTGTGGCACTGCCGCTCAGAAAAACTTGTGGTTCTCACAATAATTCTCTGTCCTCCAATTTGTCTGCATGTTTCTTCAACCACTTCACTTCCATTACTAGGTGGTCTCCAGGTTACACCTATAGTCATCTGACAAATCCTTGATTATCTTTCATCTCGGTCCACTTGGATCCTACTTCAGTCTTGCTGCCAGCTGTGTCCATTTTCTCTACTGCATTACATTATCCCAAATAAGTACAGCTCCTCTATCTTCTGTTTTCCCCTCTCTTTCTTTCCTGGGGTGTTTATAGCCTGATATTAAATTACTATTCCTGATTATTCTATAGGTATGTCTCAGTAATCCCTACTGCATCTTGTTTCCCCCAATGGACGCTTGCCTGCAGATCCCCTCTTTTATTATAGACACTGAATGTGTTGCTGTATGGACACTCCAACCTTTCTCTCACTTTACCATTTTTTAATATTCCTGTTCTATAATTATCAAGTTCCTTGTCTTTAATGTTCTTCCTTACTTTATTCATAGAAACATAGAATCCCTACCGAATGGAAGAGGCCATTCAGCCCATCGGGTCCACACCAATCCTCAGGTGAGCATCTCACCCCCCCAATACCATCCCTGTAATCCTGCATTTCCCATGGCTAATCCACCAAACTGCACATCCCTGGACACTATGGACAATTTAGCATGTCCAATCTGCCCCAACCTACACATCTTTGGCCTATGGGAGGAAACCAGAGCACCCAGAAGAAATCCACACAGGCACAGGGAGAACGTGCAAACTCCACACAGACAGTTGAACGAGGATGGAATTGAACCTGGGTCCCAGGCGCCGTGAGGTATCAGTGCTAACTACTGTGCCATATTCTCCCGTATTCACTCCCATATTCTCCTACCTGCTCTTGTTTCAATTTGGCCTGCTTGCATTTACCTTGATCCCCCGCTCCTCTCATCCCTAGCCCACTCCCTCACATCCCCTTACTAACATACAGCTTTAGCCGCCTCCCTCTTTACCTTTTCAGCTCATGCAGGGATCCCATCTGCCAGAACTGGTGACAGTGTCCCTTGTAAAGGAAACTCTTTCCAATGCGTTTGTCATGATTTAAAGTGATGCACAAACAAGCATGAGCGATGTGAGAAAAACATTTTCACACAGCAAATAGGGAGGAGATGGAAAGCACTGCCTGGAAATACAGAGGAGGCTGGAAGAACACAGCAAGCCAGGCAACATCAGGAGGTGGAGAAGATGACATTTTGGGTGTAACCCTGCTTCAGATTCTGGAAAGGGTTACACCTGAAACGCTGACTTCTCCACCTCCTGATGCTGCCTGGCTTGCTGTGCCCTTCCAGCCTCCTGTTTGGATTCCAGCATCAGCAGTTTTTTTTTATCTCAACAGAAATATGGAGGAGGTAGGTTCTATTGAGGTGTTCAAGAGGGCATTGGTTGGTTATTTGCATAAAAATAGTGCTCCAGGGATATGGGCAAAGGCAAGTGATTAGCAGTAGGTTTCCCAATTCACTCCCTTAGAGTGTGGTAGATGTTAGCACATTGAATAAATTTAGGGAGAAAATAGATTATTAATTAGTTAACGGGTTACAGTGAGCAGGCAGGAAAGTTGAGATAAGGCCATGATTTTGTTAAATGGCAGAGTAAGTGAATTGCTGCAACCTTACATTTAGTTCTCATGTTCTTATGAAAGCAGATTGGCACCACCTACTTAAGGATAATTAGGAATTATCAATAAATGTTGGCCTTGCCAATAAATACTACATTTTAGGTATGAATAAAAATAAGTTCTTGCATAATACTGATGAAAAATGATGTTGCCAAAGTCAGAGAGAGAAAGAGAGAGAGAGAGACAACTAGTGGTATGTTTAACCTAAGGGTTACAACACCTCAGGCGATGTTAAGAAGGCAGGACCTTCTGGTAACCTCAGCCAGTGTGAGAATTGAACCTGCACTGTTACTGTTAATATTACTTATCATCAAAAAAAACAACCATGCAGCCAACCGGATGTGCTGTTTTTGGATTTTTAGAAGGCATTTGACAAGGTGCCATGCATGTTACGGGTAATGTGTTAGCATGAATAGCGGATTAACTAACAGCAAACAAAGTGTGAGGATATATGGGTGATTTTCTGGTTGGTAATCAGTGGCTAGTGGTGTGCCTCAGGGACCACAATTGTTCACAATTTACAGAGATGATTTAGAGTTGAGGACCAAGTGTAGTGTGTCAAAGTTTGCAGATGACACTAAAATGAGTGGTAGAGCAAAGTGTGCAGAGAACACTGAAAATCTGCAGAGGGATACAGATTGGTTAAATGAGAGGGCAAGGTTTTGGCAGATGGAGTAAAATGTTGGTAAAAAATGAGGTAATCCTCTTTGGTACGAATAATAGCAAAATGGACTTTTACTTAAATGGCGAAATATTGTAGCATGCTGCTATGCAGAGGGACCTGGGTATCCTTGTGCATGAATCATAAAAGGTTGGTTTGCAGGTACAACAGGTAATTAAGAAGGCAAATAGAATATTGTCCTTCTTTGCTGGAGTGATGGAGGTTAAAAACAGGGAGGTTATGCTACAGCTATATAGGGTGCTGGTGAGGCCACACCTGGAGTACTGCATGCAGTTTTGGTCTCCTTACTTGAGAAAGGATGTACTGGCACTGGAGGAGGTGCAGAGGAAGTTCACTAGACTGATTCTGGAATTGAGAACATTGGCTTATGAGGAGAGACTCAGTAAACTGGGGCTATACTCATTGAAATTTAGAAGAATGAGGGGGAATCTTGTGGAAACATAGAAAATTATGAAGGGAACAGATTAGATAAAGCAAAGAGGTTGTTTCCACTGGAAGGTGAAACGAGAACTTGGGGGCATAGCCTCAAAATAACCATGAGGAGATTTAGGGCTGAGTTGAGGAGGAACTTCTTCTCCTACAGGGTTGTGAATCTGTGGAATTCCCTGCCCAGTTAAGGCTATCTCATTGAATATTTTTAAGGCAAAGATAGATCGATATTTGAGCAGTAAAGGGATTGAGGGTGAGCGGGTGGAAAGTGGAGCTGAGTCCACACAAAGATCAGCCATGATCTTATTGAATGATGGAGCAGGCTCGAGGGGCCTCCTCTTACTCCTAGTTCTTATGTAACTGAGCTAATCAAGCCCAAGTGTGACCTGTACCACCACTGTGACTGCTGTCCTCCTCTTTCCCAAAATGTATCACTTCAGATTTAATGACATCAAATTGTATCAGTTATTTTTCAAAGGCTTCACTAATACTTCTTCTCACTTTCCTTTTATTCTTCTAGAAATAATTTCTCCTAATTTAGTGTCATATAAAAACTCCACAGCACTCCCATATGACTTTTATTCAAACCATTGATAAGACAACGAAACACAAAACCTAGCTCTGACTCTCCTAACTAGGTAGAAAGGAGAAAGCAGTTTGGTCAACTCCGTCTTTCATTCCCCTCAATATTTTTCCAGTAATTTTCTGAGTGATAAATTGTCAAAGACTTTTCTAAAATGCGTCCACACAATATTTACCATATCTGACTTTTGTCAAACACCATTTTCTCTTTTGCAATCAATATGGCATTGTGACTTCATCCTTACTAGAATTATGGTATGGGTGTCTGAATTAAAATTTGCCAATCAGAATACCAGTATCAAAAGTGAGAAAATAAACTATTAATTGACTTTATTGAGTTGAGGTTAAAATAAGATTACAGTTCTCACTTTAACATTAATGAACAGTAGTTTCCAAACATTGCAGAATGTCAAACAGGTAAAAATAAGTGTAAACAATGATAAACGAATTTCAATCACCACTAATTAATACACAGTTCCCACTAATGGTAACAATATGACTAGCATTATGGTAATTTCATTGTAGAATCATCAACGATGCAGTACAGAAGGAGGCCATTTGGCACACTGTGCCTGTGCTAGCTCTTTGAGCAATCGAACCAATCCCATTGGCGTGCTCTTTCCCTATCAACCTATCATGTTTTCCCTTCAAATATTTTGAATGTTAGCTTTGAATCTGTTTCCACTACCCTTTCAGAAAAAGTTAAAAATTACACAACATCAGGTTATAGTCTAACAGGTTTATTTGGAAGCACTAGCTTTCGGAGCATCCCTCCTTCATCAGGTGGTTGTCATGACCTCCTGAAGAAGGAGTACCGCTCCGAAAGCTGATATTGTATGAGTTTTCATTTTGTCCACCCCAATCCAACACCGGTCCCTCCAAGTCATGCCTTTCAGAAAATGCATTTTGGATCACAACAACTCTTTAAAAACATCTTTCTGCATCTTGCCTCTGGTTGTTTTTTTAAAATTTCCTTTAAGCTGTATCCCTGATGTCAACTCTTCCTTCACTTCAACTGTGCCACATTTCTCAAAACCATTCCTGATTTCAAATCTCATCGCTTTCTCTGATCTGAACAGAATTATTCTTCTCCCATCTCTTAGCATAACTTAAGTTTCTCAAACCCTGTCCATTCTAGTAAATGTCTTCTGCACCTTCCTATGTCTTGACATCATTCACAACCTGCGCTGACCAAAATTAAACACTGAGAATTGTACCTGAGACATAACTGGTATTTTACAAAGGTTTAGTAATCCATCCTTCCATTAATAAAGTCAAGGATCTCATATACCTAGTTTTAAAACATGCAATTTCACTTGTCAAGACATCTGCCTCATTTTGCTAGGATCCATTCCGTATTCCTCTTTCTGTACCTGTTCAAAATTATACCATTTAACTCATAATGTCTTTCCTCACTTTTTCTACAAAAATTAATCACTTCAGATTTCTCTGCGTTAAATTTCATTGGCACCATTTGAACATTCTGTGAAACACAGACTATATTATACAACAGTCAGTGTCTTCACAGTCACACAATGTTTCTCAATATTCTCAATGCCTTTTGTCCTTGTCTGTGCAAGGACCGAGTTAACCCTGAAATGTGAGCAGCTGTCAAAATGGATCAGCACTGTAATTTCACAAGTTGTCAAGTTAAAAAGAAAAACAGATTCATTCAATGTGCATTGAACAGAACCAGAGAAAGGGCAATGATTTTGTTTAGTTTTGCATCACACCAGTTCTGCACAGCAGAAATTAGCCGAAGACCAATATTTTAAATCCTCCTGGCACATCACCATCTGATCTTCCTTCTCTTATCTAAGAAGATCTCTTGCTCTTACAGGAACAGAATGGGATAGTTTAAAAATAAGTTATGAAATATTTTGTGGTTCTGCAGCAGGTCGTGTCTGCCAAAAAGAATCCAACTGAACCAATACTCAATGCCTACGAAAGATATTGAAATGTGCAGATTTCCCCACAATCCATTTTCTGGCATACTATCGATGGCAATTAGTTGAAAATCATTTCTGAAGTATAGAAGCACATGTTTTGCTTTTCAGACAGTTAAGAATACAAGCCCACCTGTGTGTTTGCAAATCCAACTGAAGTATAAAGCTCAGGTGAATCGGTCATTTGTCCATAGAAAGTGCAGCAGATTTGCACAGCATTTATTGCTGCTCTCTCCTCAGGGCTCTCCTTCCTCGTTCACTCTTCCTGAATCTGCTGCTCTCTTTCTTTGACTCCGCTACTCATTCATCTTGACTCAACCACTCTTAGCAGAAAGTTCCCATCTGCCTTCTCAAGCTGCTACTTGCAGTGTTATTCGTAAACACTGGTT
Organism: Chiloscyllium plagiosum; assembly: GCF_037043375.1. Classification (NCBI taxonomy): domain Eukaryota; kingdom Metazoa; phylum Chordata; class Chondrichthyes; order Orectolobiformes; family Hemiscylliidae; genus Chiloscyllium; species Chiloscyllium plagiosum. The sequence goes on along the minus strand of NW_028270166.1, from coordinate 43,987,573 downwards.
CTCTCCCACCAACCCTTGGCAATTTTGATTCTGCCCTATTCTCACTTAGAAATTTTGGGGAGGGGGTAGCATACTGAGTCAATGTCCTAGTCATCCAGAGACCCCAGACTAACCTTTAGAGGATGTGAATTTGTACATGTGCATGACACAAGGTGAAATTTGAATTCAACAGAAAAAACCTGGAATTAAAAGTGAGCATTACATTGTTTTTGTAAAACTCATCTGGTTCACTAATGTCCTTTTGGAAAGGCAAATAGCCTTCCCTACCTGGTCTGGATTACATGTGACTCCAAATCCACATATGACCGAATGTGACCTCAAGGAGTCCTCGCAGAACTGGAGTCAGTGGGAATCAAAGGGAACCGCTGGCTGGAGTCAGATCTGGCACATAAGAAGATGCTCAGGGTTGTTGGAGGTCAGTTATCTCAGCTCCAGAACATCTCTGCAGGAGTTCCTCAGGGTAGTGTCCTAGGCCCAACCATCTTCAACGGCTTCATCAATGGCCTTCCCTCCATCTTAAGGTCAGAAGTAGGGATGTTCACTGATGATTACACAGTGTTCAGCACCATTCCTGACTCCTCAGATACTGAAGCAGTCCATGTTCAAATGCAACAAGATCTGGACAATATCCAGGCTTGGGCTGACAACGGGCAAGTAGCATTCACAGCACAAAAATGCCAAGCTATGACCATCACCAATAAGAGAGAATCTAACCATCACCCTTAAGATGCAATGGTGTTACCATCACTGAATCCCCCACTATTAACACCTTGAGGGTTACCATTGACTATAAGCTGAACTGGACTAGTCATATAAAAACAGTGGTTGCAAGAGCAGGTCAGAGGCCATGAATACTGTAGTAAATGACTCACTTTGTGATTCCCTAAGGCCTACTTACCATCCACAAGGTACAAGTCAGGGAGTGTGATAGAATATTCCCGTCTTGCCTGGATGGGTACAGCTCCAACAACACTCAAGAAGCTTGACATAATCCAGGACAAAGCAGCCTGCCTGATGAGCACCACATCCACAAGCATCCAATCCCTCTTCCACCGATGCTTGGTAGCAGCATTGTGTACTATCTACAAGATGCACTGCAGATGTTTATTCCTTCGGAGGCACTTTTTTCAAACCCACTCCGATCTAGAAGGGCAAGGGCAGCAGATACATTGGAATATCACCACTGCCGTTTCTTCAGTGTCGCTGGGTGAAAATCCGGGAATTCCTTCCTCTACAGCAAATGGACAGCAGTGGTTCAAGAAGGCAGCTCCCTGCCAGCCCCTGCCAAGAGTAACTACAGATGGTCCCAGCAGAAATGCCATATCCCAAGAACGATTTTTCAAAAATTACATTGAATGCTGAAAGGTAGGGACTGCTCTGCTGATTAGATACAAATGCATTGATCCATAGCCTTGCCGTAACTGAGGAACTGGTGAATTAGAGCTGGTGTCACTGGACTAATAGGAAATAATAGCCAGGAGTATGGGTTAATATCTCACTGCGTTAATTTTAAATTCCACACATTTACAATAATAGTGTTATAATATTGATCATATAATCACTGATGACCATTGTAAATTGAAAGAAATCTACTGAACTTACCCAGTCTGACCTACATGTGACTCCAGATACACAGTGACATGAATCACTCTTAAGTGGTCTCTGGACAATTATGGATCACCCAAATCCAATGAATGAATTTTAAAAAGAGGTAAACTTAGGGAAAGCCAGTGTTTCGACCCACTAGATCATATTGAAGATGTTTACTTTGATTAAAAGATTAGAAAAGCAGAATTTCTTTTAAAAAGTGTCAAACATGTAGGTGTTGGTGTTCAAACAGGCTTGGCTGAGACAAGAATTACAGAAAGTCTCCGTGCAGGTGCAGCAAGTAATTATGAGAGCACATGGCTTTTATTGTAAGAGGAATAGAGTCAGACAGAAAGAAACCTTGCTATAATTGTACAGGGCTTTGGTGAGATCACAGCTGGAGGATGATGTGCAGTTTCTTCCTCCACATTTAAAAAAAGGCATATTTGCATGGGTGAGACTGAATCATACATTACTAATTGTTCCTTAAGATAATGGGTTGTCCTATGATGACAGACTGAGCAAATTGGATCAATATTCAAGAGAGTTTTGAAAACTGAGGGCTAAAATTTACAAGATTCTAAACTTGTGATGCAAAATTGTTTACGCTAATCAGGGATGCTAAAGCACAGAGGCATTTCCTTAGGGAAGTGGCTGCTCATTGAGGGCTGAGATGAGGTAAATTATTTCACTCAAAGGGTTATGAATCTTTGACATTCTCCACCTCAGAGAGTTGTGGACACTCTATCATTGAATATATTAAAGCTGGGGAGGACAGAAGTTTGGTCTCTCAGCGAATCAACCAATGGGTGGCATGTTGACTTGGTGATTAGCACTGCTGCCTCACAGAGCCAGGTTCGATTCCAGTCTCGGGTGACTAACTGTGCTGAGTTTGCACATTTTCCCCGTGTCTGTGTGGCTTTCCTCCCAAAATCCAAAGATGTGCAGATTAGGTGAATTGACCATACTAAATTGCGCATATTATTGAGGGACGTGTGGGTTAGGTGCATTAGTCAGGGGTAAATGTAGAGTAATAGGGTAGGTTTGGGTGGATTACTCTTTGGAGCGTCAGTGTGGACTTGTTAGGCCTAATGGCCTTTCTCTGCACTGCGGGGATTCTATTCTATGACGAAACAATATACAGAGTGGGCAAATAGTGGTGAGTTTGAAGTGAAGGTCAGCCATGATTATATTAAATGGGGGAGCAGATTCAATGGGCCAAATGGTCTACTCCTGCCACGTTTCTTGTGCTGCTATATAGCTTAATAATTCCAACCAATCGAAATGACCAAAAACACTTGCATTAGCACTGTAACTGTGAGTTATCTCACGAAACAGAAACATTTTGCAGTCAACAAGATTTGAGAGCCTTTTATAGACAGCCAGGGTATTGGAGAAATTACCATTTGAGACCAGAGGGGATAGGTGAGTCAGAAATGTTGACGGATAAACAGAGACAGATGACGTTGGTTTTTTAATTCCTGCCCTCAGCATTACTCAAAGGAAAGAACAGAAAATGTGTCTGCATTATTAAACATAATCCATCGAAGGGGGTTTGCAGCTGAGCAGAAAGTCGTCAGCCTCCTCATTATCTTTGTGGTCTCAAGAAATGACAGTACAATCTGTTTTGACTTGCTTGTTCCCCTTTGAAGGGCTATTGTCTCTCTGTTTCCGAACGGTTACATAAAGTACATCCACAGCCATTTTTGAAGGTAACAATCCTCTTGTTTCTAAAACAAAATTGGAATTACAAGTTAAAAATTTCCATAGTACTTTGGGATTCAGACAAGAGCCACTGGTGGAACAATAAAAGCCTGTAGGATATTTGGATTGCTTTATTACTTACAATTAATTTTAGACTCGTGGCATTGTCACAATAATATTGCGATTGTTGTATTATCATTGCAATATTAGGACCATTCAGCCTCTTGAGCCTGTTCCACCATTCAAAGAGAGGATGGCTGATTTGTGGCCAGATTCCACATATCAGCTTTTGGGTCATATCCCTTCATATCTTTACTTAACAACGTCTATCTATCTCGGATTTAAAATTGACAACTGAACCAGCATCTACTTCTATTTGTGGGAGAGAGATCCAAACATCTACCATCCTTTCCATGTAGAAATGTTTCCCAACCTCTCTTCTAAACAGTCTGGCCCTAATTCTCACACTGTGCCCCCGAGTTCTAGAATCTCTAATCAGTGGAAATAGTTTATTTTTATCTACCCTGTCTTTTCCTGTTAACATAGAGTCATAGAGATGTAAAGCACGAAACTGACCCTTCGGTCCAACTCATCCATGCCGACCAGATATCCCAACCTAATCGAGCCCCACCTGCCAGCACCCGGCCCATATCCCTCCAAACCCTTCCTATTCATATCTAGATTAGAGTGGTGCTGGAAAAGCGCTGTAGGTCAGGCAGCATCCAAGGAGCAGCATCCTGATGAAGGGCTTTTGCCCGAAACGTCGATTTTGCTGCTCCTTGGATGCTGCCTGACCTGCTGTGTTTTTCCAGCACACCACTCTAATCCAGACTCAGGTTTCCAGCATCTGCAGTCCTCGTTTTTACCTTCCTATTCATATACCCATCCAGATGCCTTCTAAATGTTGCAATTGTACCAGCCTCCACCACTTCCTTTGGCAGCTCATTCCATACATGTACCACCCTCTGCGTGAAAAAGTTGCCCCTTAGGTCTCTTTTATATCTTCCCCCTCTCACCCTTAACCTATGCCCTCTAGTTCTGGACTCCCCCACCCCAGGGAAAAGACTTTGCCCATTTATCCTATCCAAGCCCCTCATAATTTTGTAAACCACTATAAGGTCACCCCACAGCCTCCAACGCTCCAGGGAAAACAACCCCAGCCTAATCAACCTCTCCCTATAGCTCAAATCCTCCAACCCTGGCAACATCCTTGTAAATCTTTTCTGAACCTTTTCAAGTTTCACAACATCCTTTCAACAGGAAGGAGACCAGAATTGCACGCAATATTCCAACAGTGGCCTAACCAATGCCCTGTACAGCCACAACATGACCTCCCGACTCCTGTACTCAATATTCTGACCAATAAAGGAAAGCATACCAAATGCCTTCTTCACTATCATATCTACCTGCGACTCCACTTTTAAGGAGCTATCAACCTGCACTCCAAAGTCTCTTTGTTCAGCAACACTCCCTAGGACCTTACCATTAAGTGTATAAGTCCTGCCAAGATTTGCTTTCCCAAAATGTACCACCTCACATTTATCTAAATTAAACTCCATCTACCACTTCTCAGCCCATTGGCCCATCTGATCAAGATCCGTTGTAATCTGAGATAACCTTCTTTGCTGTCCACTATCTTGAAGACTTCGATCAGATCACCTCTTAACCTTCTAAATTCCAGAGAAAACAGATCTAGTTTGTATAATGTCTCCTCATAACTTAACCTCTGAAGTTCAGATGTCATTCTTGCAAATCCATGTTGAACTCCCTCCAAGGTCAATAAATTCTTCAAAACGTATGGTGCCCAGATCTGCTCATAGTACTCCAAATGGGGTGAGCTTGGGTTTTGTAAAATGACAACTTAACTCCTGCATCCTTGTACTCCAGTCTTCTCAATATAAAGGCTAATTCCAATAACCCTCTTGATTTTTTTTTTCTGTGCTTGTTTGTAACATTTTAAAGATCTGTGCACCTGACCCCCCAAGTCTCTATGCACATTCGCTGTATTTAACTCATACCATCCAGAATATACTCTGATCCATCTCCTTTTAGTTCAAACTGGATAACCTCACACTTGTTTGCATTTAACTCCATCTGTCCATTCACTTAGCCTTAAATATTCCTTCGTAATTTTATGATATCATCTCAAATCTTTGAGGCGTCATCTCTCTTAGTGTCCTCAGCAAATTTGGGTATATGTCTTTCAATGCAATTATCTAAGTGGTTAGTAAATAATGTGAATAATTGAGGCCCTGACACAGATCCTTGTGGGACACCACTGGTCACATCCTGCCAATTTGCCAATACCTACTCATTATCCGTACTTTCTGTTACCTGCCACTCAAACAATTTCCCAGCCATGTCAGTAATTTCCCCCAATTCCAAGGGCTTCTACCTTAGTTAACAGTCTCTTATGTGCGACTTTATCAAGCTCCTTCTGGAAGTCCGTATAAACGCATACATTGATATTCCTCTGTCCACTGCCTTAGTCACCTCTTTAAGAAATTCAGTGACATTGTCAGGCATGACCTACCTGTCATGAAGCCATGTTGGCTCTTCCTGATTAATTGAAAATGTTCAAAGTATTCAGTTACCGCGTCATTGATTATAGACTATATTTCTACACAGATGTTAGACTGTGGCTTGTAATTCCCTAGTTTTCCTCTTTTGCTCATCTTAAAATGCAGAGTGGCACGTGCAATTTTCCAATCCAGAGCGGTGACTCCTGTATGTGGGGAACTCTGAAAGATTATAGTTAGGGGATCTACAATGTGCTCCCCTACTTCCTTTCACACCCTCAAATGGAAACTGCCAGATCCCAAGGGTTTGTCCTTCTTTAATTTCATTCATGTCCTCATTACCAATGTTTTACTTAATTTTATCCAGTCCTTGTTCCCAATCCACTATTAATTTCCTGAGGGCTTCTGGCAAACTGGTCTCCTTTTCTACTCTAAATATTGAGACAAAGCAATTGTTTAATAGGTCTGGCATTTTTCTCTAGACTTTGACAATAATATCCCCACTTTCATTCTTGAATGGACCAAAATTTTCCTAGCTCAGTTCAGGTGGAACCCTTTTTAAATTTCAAGACGTATGTTATTCATAAAACATTTATGTATATTGTATATATATCACATAGTCACAAACACAGTTATGTACTGCACAGTAGCACATCAAGGAAACAAATATTGGAGTATGACTCTATTTAAACAAACCAAAGATATCTCTTACTTGAATCAGACTATACTTACATGTATTTGAGGCCTGTTCCAACAGGACATTTCCTTCCTGTCCCAATACTGAAGCCAGTGCCCCCACAACATGGAACCCCTCTTTCCTGCACCACTCGTTTAGCTGCCTGTTTATTTCCCTAGTTTTTTTTTAACTCTATGGCACCTTGCTGAGAGAAAGTGAGGCTGGAGACAGAGTCGAAAAGTGTGACGCTGGAAAAGCACAACAGGTCAGGCAGCATCCAAGGAGCAGGAGAGTCGATGTTTTGGTTGTAAACCCTTCATCAGGAATGTGGGGGATAAGGGAGCTGAGAGATAAATGGGAGGGTGAGGGTGGGAATGGGGGGAAGGTAGCTTGGAAGGCGATAGGTAGATGGAGGTGGGGGTGATGGTGATAGGTTAGAGGGGAGGATGGAGCAGATAGGTGGGAAGGAAGGTAGAAAGGTAGGACAGGTCAGATGGGGCGATGCTGAGTGGAGGGTTGGATCTGAGATGATGTTGGGGGTGGGAGATGTGGGAACTGGTGAAATTGATGCTAATTCTGTGTGGTTGGAGGGTCGCAAGGCAGAAGATGAGGTTTTCTTCCTTCATGAATCGGTTGGCTTGGATTTGGTGGTGGAGGAGGTCCAGGACTTGCATGTCCTTGGCGGAGAGGGAGGGGGAGTTGAAGTCGTCGGTCACAGGGCAGTGAAGTTGTTTGCTGTGTGTGTCCCAGAAATGTTCTCTGAAACATTCAATGAGTTTTTTTTCCCAAAGTTCCAAAACAATGCAACAGCATATAAAACAGTAATTTCAGACTGGAGGCCTGTGACTAGTGGAGTGCCACAAGGATCAGTGCTGGGTCCTCTACTTTTTTGTCATTTACATAAATGATTTGGATGCAAGCATAAAAGGTATAGTTAGTAAGTTTGCAGATGACACCAAAATTGGAGGTGTAGTGGACAGCGAAGAGGGTTACAACAGGATCTGGACCAGATGGGCTAATTGGCTGAGAAGTCGCAGATGGAGTTGAATTCAGATAAATGCGAGATGATGCATTTTAGGAAAGCAAATCTAATCAGGATGTAAAAAATTAATGGTAAGGTCCTAGGGAGTGTTGCTGAACAAAGAGACCTTGGAGTGCAGGTTCATAATCCTTGAAAGTGGAGTCGCAGGTAGATAGGATAGTGAAGAAGGCATTTGGTATGCTTTCCTTTATTGGTCAGAGTAGTGAGTACAGGAGTTGGGAAGTTATGTTGCGGCTGTACAGGACATTGATTAGGCCACTGTTGGAATATTGCATGCAATTCTGGTCTCCTTCTTATTGGAAAGATGTTGTGAAACTTGAAAGGGTTCAGAAAAGATTTACAAGGATATTGCCAGGGTTGGAGGATTTGAGCTATAGGGAGAGGCTGAACAGGCTAGGGCTGTTTTCCATGGAGTGTCGGAGGCTGAGGGGTGACCTTACAGAGGTTTACAAAATTATGATGGGCATGGATAGGATAAATAGACAAAGTCTTTTCCCTGGGATCGGGGAGTCCAGAACTAGAGGGCGTAGGTTGAGGATGAGAGGGGAAAGATATAAAAGAGACCTAAGGGGCAATTTTTTCACGCAGAGGTTGGTACGTGTATTGAATGAGCTGCCAGAGGAAGTGGTGGAGGCTGGTACAATTGCAGCATTTAAGAGACATTTGGATGGGTATATGAATAGGAAGGGTTTGGAGGGAGATGGGCCGGGTGCTGGCAAGTGGGACTAGATTGAGTTGGGATATCTGGTCGGCGGGGACAGGTTGGACCGAAGGGTCTCTATAGCTCTATGAGTTGCCTTCCTATTTCCCTGATGTAGAGGAGACCACATCAAAAGCAATGGACACAGTAGATGAGGTGTTTGGATGTGCAGGAAAATCTCCACCAGATGTGGAAGGATACCCTCCAGCGCATCTCCTCCACTTCCCGCACTTCCACCCTCGAACCCCACCCCTTCAACCGTAACTAGGATAGAACACTCCCCCCGACCACCAACCAACCCAGTCCTCACCTTCTACTCCACTACACTCCAGATACAGCGCATTATCCTCCGCTATTTCCACCACCTACAATCAGACCCACCACAAGACCATCTTAAGGTCCAGTTTGCATTGATTTCATTGTGAGCTAAGCACCCAAACAGCCTGGGAACTTGATATTAAGATCTCTATCAGCAAGCAGATGCATCTGTCAGTCGCTATCCTCTACCTAACGTAAGGCACTTCAGGATACAGGTAGTTCTTGGATAACACATCTGCTGGCAGCGCCATTTGGTATAACATTGCTGGGGAACTGAGGAACGGTATTTCTGAGAACACTTACCTCTGTTCGCAATACTGCGATTCCAGCAGTGATCATTAAGTATGCATAGTTCTGCTCAAGAGCCAATGTCAGCTGCTGACAGAGCAGCTTTCAGTGAGAGGTACTGTACAGAGAGCAGCTTTCTGAGAGATACTCCGAGCAGCTTCCTGTGAAAGATACATTACTCCGAGATTCTCCCTTTTCTTCAAAAAAATGGAGGGGCATAATGACAAGAATGTTAGCAAGAAGTGTCCTGTTGATAGAATTGCTGGTGGTGAATGCAAAAGAGAGGTTATAGCTCTGGAAGAGAAACTAGGCATTATAAAGCATTTTGAGCGTAAGGAGAGAATATTTGATGTAGCTCGCCTAATAGGAATGAGGGAGACTACCTTACGCACCATGATGACCCTCTGTCCCTGCATTAACAATATTTTTTACATGTACCGGTGTTAAATTTACTTTTGTTTCATTGGTAAAGTATGATTTATACCTTCATTCAGGCTGTGATATACTTTGTGTTCGACTTTTGGGTGATTTTGAGTCTGCCCCACCACTTTTCCCATGGGGCTTATTTCTATTAAGCAATTGCCTATTAAGCGAGGTTTCACTGGAATGCAACTATGGCATTGTCGGAGAATGACTTGTATATTCTTTAGAAGTCCCTTCATTGTTCTGTTCTAGCAGCCAATCTGAGCACAGTAAGGCGCTACTGACAGTAAATAACATGATAAAAGACAAAACCTGCATTTGTATAACAGAGACAGAAATTGCTGGAGAAACTCAGCAGGTCTGGCAGCATCTGAGGAGAGGAAGCAGAGTTAACGTTTCAAGTGCAGTAACCCTTCTTCAGAACTGTATTTTGTGGTGATGGATATGGAAACAATACTGGCCAAAACATTATATGTGTCTTTCATTTGCCTTAATGTCATTAATGAGCAGGGTAGGACAATGCTGGAATGTCAGCTTTGATTAAACTCTTGAATCTGGAAGTGGCATTGGAATCTGTGATTTAATGCTCGTGAAGACAGAGTGAAGACAGATACTGGCCCCTAATTACCCAATTATTCTCCATACTTGTTCTTTCATCACTGGGAGGGGAATCTCTGAACTGTCAGCAAGTGAACAATCTTCCAAGGTAATATGAATTAGATTATATTGAATGATACATCAAACCAATACAATCAAATAATCAGTGGAAGTCATTTGTGCATTCTGACTTTAGGTCAGTCCATGAGATAAATATTCAACGTAGCTTTAATGTTTCAGAATGTAGTAGTTTAATTCTCAGCAACCATATTCTGGATAGAAGAACCCTCATGCACTTCTTTTGGAGAAACTGTTGTGAAATTTGAAAGGGTTCAGAAAAGATTTACAAGGATATTGCCAGGGTTGGAGAGTTTGAGCTATAAGGAGAGGCTGAATAGGCTGGGGCTATTTTCCCTGGAGCCTCAGAGGCTAAGGGGTGACCTTATAGAGACTTATAAAATCATGAGGGGCATGGATAGAGTGAATAGCCAAGGTGCTTTCTCCAGGAGGGGGAAGTCCAAAACTAGAGGGCATAGGTTTAGGGTGAGAGGGCAAAGATTTCAAAGGAACATAATGGGCAACTTTTTCACACAGAGGGTGGTGGTGTGTAAGGAACGAGAAGCCAGCAGAGGTTGTGGAGGCTGGTACAGTTATATTTAAAAGACATCTGGATGGGTACATGAATTGGAGGTATTTAGAGAGATATGGGCCAAATGCAGCTAGATTAATTTAGGAAATCCGGTTGGCAGGGATGAATTGGGCCAAAGGGCCAGTTTCTGTGCTATACAACTCCATGACTATTTAGATTAGATTCCCTATAGTGTGGGGCCCAACAAGTCCACACCAACCCTCCAGAGAGTAACCCACCCAGTCCCATTTCCCTCTGACAAATGCACCTAACACTATGGGCATTTAACAGGGCCAATTCACCTGGCACGCACATCTTTGGACTGTGGGAGGAAACCCATGCAGACACGGGGAGGGTGTGCAAACTTCACACAGACAGTCACCTGTGGCTGGAATCAAACCTGGGACCCTGGTGCTGTGAAGCTGCAATGCTAACCACTGAGCCACCGTGACACCCATTTTGAGCATTTAATCAAGCCATGCCCATTTGCAAGCTGCTGTTCAAGGGATGCACTGCTCCTGGGTACCATGTGATATATACAGTGAAAAAATAAGTCCCACCTTCCTCAAGGATTCTATGAAAACCTTCAAAGAAAGCTTCTTTTTGTTGCCTCTGTTTTTTTAATCCTTCAGTGCATTGGTGATCAACTACTAATAAATAAAATCCACATTTAAGTGGAAGAGAAGGAGCCTCTCTAAGGATCACAAAACAAAGAGATTGTCTCTTTGTTAGTTGTAAGTGGCGTCGCCTTTTTGTACAAAGACATTTGGCAGCTGTTTGAAGCTAACACATTGGTTGATCTACGCCACAAGCTGAGTGTTAAGCCCAGTGGAATTTGACAAAAATAAAATCAATAACCTTCCAATCAAGCAACAAGTTTTTCTTCCGCATGGGCAAAGACACAAAATAAGGCTTCACCCACAATCAGGTCGACTACAATGTTTAGTTAGATATCAGATTTAGCTCACTTGAACAGACAGGAGATTTTCTATTTTGTCAGCATACAGCGGGATCTTGATCAGATGGGGAGTGGCAGATGGAGTTTGATTTAGATAAATGTGAGGTGCTGCATTTTGGAAAGGCAAATCAGGGCAGGATTTATGCACGTAATGGTAAAGTCCTGGAGAATTTGCTGAATATAGAGACCTTGGCGTGCAGGTTCATAGTTCCTTGAAAAGTGGAGTGGCAAGTACACAGGATAGTGAAGAAGGTGTTTGGTATGCTTGCCTTAATTGGTCAGTGTATTGAATGTAGGAGTTGGTAGGTCATGTTACAGCTACACAGGATATTGGTCAGGTCACTTTTGGAACACTGCGTTCAATTCTGGTCTCCCTGCTGCAGGAAAGATGTTGTGAAACTTGAAAGATTTACAAGGATGATGCCAGAATTGGAGGATTTGAGCTATAGGGAAAGCTTGAATGGGCTGGGTCTATTTTCCCTGGAGCATCGGAGGCTAAAGTGTGTCCTTATATAGGTTTATAAAACCATGAGGAACATGGATAAGGTAAATAGACAAGGTCTTTACCCTGGGGTGGGAGAGTCCAAAACTAGAGGGCATAGGTTCAGGGTGAGAGGGGATAAATTTAAAATGGACTTAAGGGGCAACTTTTTCACACAGAGGGTGGTGCGTGTATGGAATGAACTGCCAGAGGAAGTGGTGGAGGATGGTACAATTACAACACTTAAAAGGCATCTGAATGGGTACAGAAGGGTTTAAAGGGATATGGGCCAAATGCTGGCAAATGGGACTAGATTACCACTGCCACTGGGCGGTGCCGCCAGTGGGTGGCACGGTGGCACAGTGGTTAGCACTGCTGCCTCACAGCGCCAGAGACCTGGGTTCAATTCCCGCCTCAGGCGACTGACTGTGTGGAGTTTGCACGTTCTCCCCGTGTCTGCGTGGGTTTCCTCCGGGTGCTCCGGTTTCCTCCCACAGTCACAAAGATGTGCAGTTCAGGTGAATTGGCCATGCTAAATTGTCCGTAGTGTTAGGTAAGGGGTAAATGTAGGGGTATGGGTGGGTTGCGCTTCGGCGGGGCGGTGTGGACTTGTTGGGCCTAAGGGCCTGTTTCCACACTGTAAGTAATCTAATCTAATCTAATTAATTTAGGATATCTGGTCAGAATGGCTGATAGTCCAAAGGGTCTGTTTCCGTGCTGTAAATCTCTTTGACTCTATGATGGCATGACCTGACAGGACCGGCAGCCATTGGCTATTGTTACTGACTTCAGCTCATCGTGCTGCAACAAAACGTTTGGGACAAAAATTGTTTTTCCTTTCTTTCAGAAAACCATTTGCATACATTCATATCGGACAGCGAGCAAAGAAGAGCATAAATCCAAGGCTGGATTTTTCAGGGGAACAGGTTACCCAGCTCTGTCATCCCAGTGATAATAAGTCAGGGGTGGTCCGAATTGAATCAGAGTGGGACTTCCTGTCAGGAACAGGATCCCCATCCTAGAGGGGTAGCTGCTAAACCGATCTTCCCCCAGCAATGCCTGAAGAATGTATTGACGCCGTTAGGACTACAAACAGCCCCGGGAAAGAAGTAAAGATAGGTCTCTAGGGGAGTCTGGGGAAATCGAGTAGGCATGGCTGAGAGATCCAAGAGAAGACTTGCCACCCAAGTTGATAGGGTTGTCAAGAAGGTGTATTGTGCATTGGCTTCCATTAGCCGGGAGATTGAGTTTAAGAGCCATGAGGTTATGCTGCAGCTTTATAGAGCCCTGGTTAGACCACCCTTGGAATATTGTGTTCAGTTCTAGTTGCCACATTACAGGAAAGATGTGGAAGCTTTAGAGAGGGTGTCGAGGAGATTTACCAGGATGCTACCTGGATTGGAGGGCATGTCTAATGAAGAAAGGTTGAGGGAGCTAGGACTTTTCTCATTGGAGCAAAGAAGGATGAGAGGTGACTTGATAGAGGTGTGCAAGATGATGAGAAGCATATATAGAGTGGATAGCCAGAGACCTTTCCCTAGGGCTGAAATGGCTGTCACAAGGGGGCATAGTTTTAAGATAATTGGAAGAAGGTTTAGGGGAGATGTCAGAGGTAGGTTCTGTATGCAGAGAGTGGTGTGTGCGTGGAATGTACTGGTAGCAGTGGTAGTAGAGTCAGTTACACTAGGGACATTCAAGCAACTCTTGGATAGGCACATGAATGATATTGAAATGAAGTGTATGTTAGTCTGATCTGAGAGTAGGATAAAAGGCAGGCGCAACATTGAGGGCTGAAGGGCCTGTACTGTACTCTTCTACGTTCAATGTTCTAAAGGAATGAGTGAGACAGGTTGGGTTAACAAGGCGTGGTGGGTGGAGTGTGGGTGGATCGAGGATCAAATAAGAGATATGCCCTAATGGACACAGATGCCACCCTTCCAAGGAGCTAACAACCCCAGCCTATCCCTTTCTCACCACCTTTATCCGACAGAGTGAGTTGGCCAGGGTTGCTCCCCAGTTTCCTTCCATCCCCGTAGACTAAACAAATTGCTGCAGAGGACTATTGAGGCCCTTTAAGAAGCAGGATTCCTGACGCCATCTACCTCCAATAATATGGGGAGGCAATAGTCTGGTGTTACATGTTCTAGAGACCTGGCTTTGAATCCTGCTATGGCAGGGAGTGGAATTTGAACTCAGTAAAAATCTGGAATTAAGAGTCTAATGACAAGTGTTTTCAGGAAAAGCTGACAGTAATGTGGTTTACTCTAAACTGCCTTCTGGGAAATAAGGGATATGCAATAAATTCTAGTACAGCCAACAAGGCCCACATCTCAGCCATGATTGTATTGAATGGTGGAACAGGCTCAAAGGGTTGAATGGCCTACTCCTGCTCTTATTTTCTATGTTTCATGAAGAAAATAAAAAGAAAAGGGGACAGGTTGGGATTAGTGTGAAAATGGTGAGCTGGTCATGCACCTTATTTTACAAGTCCCCCGTCTACCTTCAAATACTCTGGAAGGGGAATTACTTGTAGTAATTCCATCAAAGACTAACTCCTTACTTCCAATGTCAGTGGCTGGGATGGCAAAATGGGTGTGCTGTGATTGATGTGTCATGGATACTATGGTGACTTAACCCTCCAGAGAGATTAATGTATTTCATTTCTAATTTTCTTGTCATTATTGTAATGAAACTTCTATTTGCAATTTGTTTTTCATCTTTTTACTTCAACTAAAAGCAGTGAATAATAACCAAAGAAAAGCAAGGTCTTGAAATGACATTGTCATCTGCACTTCCCAGAACCTGGTTTCCAGGGAACGTTTCTTTCTGGTAATGCTCGCTGGTAATTTAGAGAGATCAGACTTTCAGTCAGTCACATGGCCTAGATCTTGAACAGAAGTAAGCCCAGCTCACAATGTACAGTGCTTGAGAAAAAGGCAATGCTATGATTCCTTTCATGGGATGTGGCTTTTCTGGCATTTCTATCCCATCCAAATTGCCATCGGTAAGATAATGATGAGCTGCCTTCTTGAACCACTCCAGTCCTACAGGTTCAGTGTCCTGTCAGGAAGGGAGTTTCTGGGTTTTGACCCACGAACACTGAAGGAATGGCAATAAACATTCATGTCATGATGAGGAGTGGCCAGGAGGGGAACTTACAGGTTATGGTATTCCCATGCACCTGCTGCCCGTCTGGGTGGTAGAAGTCATGGATTTGGAAGGACCTTTTGTAAGTTACTGCAGATGGTACACATTCTACATTGCTGGTGGGGGTCCTGAATGTTAAAGATGGTGGATGGGGTGCCAATTCAGCAGAGAGTGGTGAGATTCTTGAGTGTTGTTGAAGATGCACCCATTCAGTGAAATGGGATGTATTCTATCATGCTCCTGACTTGTGTCTTGAAGATGGTGGACAGGCATTGAGGAGACAACAATTAAGTTACAGTGTAGAATTTTCAGCCTCTAACCTGCTTTTGTAGCCGCAGTGTTTGTATAGCTGGTCCAGTTCAGTTTCTGATCAGTGATAGCCTCCCACTCCCTGATAATGGAGGTCCAGCAGTGGTAAGGTTATTGACAATGGGCAATGGCTGGACTTTTTCTTGTTGAAGATGAATATTTTATGGCAGTTATGTGGCATGAGTGTTAGCTGTCACTTAACAGACCAAGCTTGAAAAGTTTCCAAGTCTTGGGCCTGGACTGCCTCAGTATCTGAAGACTTATGAATCGTGTTGAACATTATCCAAACATTGGCAAATATCCAACTTCTGACCTTATGGTGGAGGGAAGGTCATTGCTGAAGCAGCTGAAGTTAGTTGGGCCTAGGACACTACGCTGAGGAACTTCTACAGAGATGTCTTACAGCTGAGATGACTGATCTTCAACAGTCATAACCATCTTCCTATGTGCTAACTATGACTCCAACCAGCGGAGAGTTTGCCCCTTGATACCCATTGATTCCAGTTTTACTCTCTGATGCCACACTTGGTCAGATGCAGCCTTGATGTCAAGGCCTATGATTCTCACTTTACCTCTGGAATTCAGCTCTTTTGTCCATGCTTGAGCCAAAGCTGTAATGACGTCAGGAGTTGAGTAGCCCTGGCAGAACCCAAACTGGGCGACACTGAGCAGGTTATTGCTGAGCAGGTGCTGCTTGATAGTACTGTTAATAACATTTTCCATCACTTTACTGATGATTTGAAAGTAGACTGTTTGGATGGTAATTGTCTGGGTTGGATTTGTTCTGCTTTTTATGTACCTGGTCAATTTTCCACATTGTTGGGTAGATGCCAGTGTTGTAACTGCTGGAAGACCTTGGCTAGAGGGGTTCTGGAGTACAAATCTTCAGTACAACTGCCAGAATCAAGATAGCCTTTGCAATATCCAGTGCCTCCAACCCTTTTTTTGATATCATTGGGAGTGAATTAATTGAGTGCATTGATTGAAGACTGGTAATTGTGATGCTGGAGACCACTGGAGAAGGCTGAGATGGATCATCTAGTCTGTACTTCTGGCTGAAGAATGCTATGAATGCTTCAGTCTTATTGCTTGCCCTGATGTGCTGGGATGGGGATACTTATGAAGCCTCCTCCTCCAGTGAGTTTAGATTATATTCCCTATAGTGTGGAAACAGGCCCTTCGGCCCAACCAGTCCACACCGACCCTCCGAAGAGTAACCCACCCAGACCCATTTTCCTCTAACTTATGGGCAATTTAGCATGGCCAATTCACCTGACCTGTACATTTGGACTGTGGGAGGAAACCGGAGCACCCGAAGGAAACCCACGCAGACACGGGGAGAATGTGCAAACTCCACACAGACAGTCACCCGAGGCTGGAATCAAACCTAGGACCCTGGTGCTGTGAGCCACCGTGCTGCCCGTAAATTGTTGTTTAATTGTCCACTACCATTCATGACTGGATGTGGCAGGACTGCAGAGTTTAGATCTGATCCATTGGTTGTGGAATTGCTTATCTCTGTCTGTCACTTGCTGCTTATGCTGTTTAGCATGCAAATAGTCCTGTTTTAGCTTCACCAGGTTAACACCTCATTTTTAGGTATTCCTGGTGCTGCTCCTGGAATTCCCTCCTCTCTTGTCATTGGATCAAAGTTGATCACTTGGCTTGATGGTAATGGTTGGGTGGGATATTCTGGGCCATGAGATTGCAGATTGTGTTAGAGTATGATTCTACTACTGATGGCCCATAGAATCTCATGAATACCGAGCCTTGAGTTGCTAGATCTGTCTAAAATCTGTCCCATTTTGTGTGGTGACATATAACACATGTAAGGTACTCTCTCCGAGTTATGCATGAACAGGAAAGATAGCAAAGTGCCCCCAGCAAGTGTGTAGGAAATATAGACAGCAGGTGGGATGAGGAGTTTGGGAGGATGAAGTGGTTGAGAGTATTTGAATGGACATAATGCAATGGTGAGAGATGCAATACATGAACCAGAGGCATATGCAGTGGCCGAGTTAGAATGAGTGTGGGTGAGATAGCAAAGGAAGGTGGTGGGACTTACCCTTACAAAGCACGGAAGATTATTGACCTTCTTTCTACATTGCTGAGTACCACTCAGGACACATTACTGACCAGGGTCGCAATCTGGGTCTGGTCACGTGGCCTTGGGTGCAGTCCGCTGGTAAAAAGCCAGCTCTCTTCTCCATCAGGCTACCCACCAACACCTTCCAGGATCTGTCCGTGAGGCAGGGTGCACACTTTCCTCTGGGCCATGAGTTTGGGAATGGGGGTTGAGCAGCATTGTATGAGGGGTGTGTGCAGCTGAGCTTTCAATGCGGCTCCAAAGGTAGGAATACTGGAAGATCCAGCAGTGATGAGCTCTACTGCCTCTCCAGTTGGGCAGTTGAGATGAGTTGCCATACAAAGAGAGGTTGGCCAAATGGGCTTATATTCTCTAGTTTCGAAGAGTGAGAGGTGTTCTCATTGTAACCTACAAGATACTTAAAGGGATAGACTCATAGAATCATGGAATTTTACACTACAGAAGGAGGTCCATCTTATTTATACCAGCTCCCAAAAGAGCTACCCAGCTTGTCCTCCAACCCTAAGCTCCAATATCCTCTGACTTCATCCCTTTCAAATATATAGTCAGCTCTCTTTTGAAAGCCTCTATGGAGTCACCCTCTACCACCCTCACATTCCAAATCCTTACAACTCTCTGAGGAGAGAAGTTTCTCATCATCTCACTCCTAGTTCTTTTTTGACAATCTTTGAATTGTGACTCCCTACCAACTAGTGACATGGTAACATCTCAAATTATTCCCCTCATTACAGAGTTTAGAAGCAGGGGACACCATTTAAAAATAAAGGGGATGCCACTTATGTCAGAGATGAGGGGCAACTTTTTTACAGTGAGGCTCGTGAATTCTCTACCACAGAGGGTTGTGGAAGATCAATCTTTGAGTATGTTTAAGGAAGAGATTGGCAGATTTCAGATTAGCAATTGTGTTGAGGGTTATGGGAATGGGGTGAGTAGAAGGCATTGAATTGCTTGATCAGCCATGATTATATTGGATGGTGGGGGAGGCTTGATGGGCTGAATGGTCTACTCTTATTCTTGTGTTCCAAGCCATGAGCAAGCCAGGCACCATGAATCTCTCATGACAAAACACTGCAAATAGAGTTCTAGGGATCTGGGTGGGATATTCTTCAGAGGAGAAAGTGAGGTCTGCAGGTGCTGGAGATCAGAGCTGAAAATGTGTTGCTGGAAAAGCGCAGCAGGTCAGGCAGCATCCAGGGAACAGGAGAATCGACGTTTCGGGCATAAGCCCTTCTTCAGGAATGAAGAAGCTTATGCCCGAAACGTCGATTCTCCTGTTCCCTGGATGCTGCCTGACCTGCTGCGCTTTTCCAGCAACACATTTTCAGCTCTATTCTTCCGAGGGTCAATGTAGGCTTGATGGGCTGTGAAAGGCCTGCTCCTACACTGCAGAGATTCTATGCAACCACCATCTTGACTTAGAATTATATTGCACTCCTTTCAAAATTCTCAAACTCTCTTCCTAATTTCATTGTGGATGTACCTTCACTACATGGACTGCAAAAGCAGGTTGTTAAAGAGATTAATATTGAAATCTTATCCCATGTCCCATAGTGTGGCACAATGTTAATATCAGAGAGCTGTGTTTAAGTCTGACATGTCCTTGGTGAAGGACATTGGTGGTGTTATAATTTGTTTGAGCAAATTGATTAACAAATGCTTTTGGGAAGTCATATCCCATTTATTGATGGACTTGTGGTCGGTCTTGTTTATTTTGAGACCAAACATAAACTCAGGGCATATTGGGCTGAATATCTCAGCCAGGCCCACAGGACCCGACCTGACCTCCCAGTCACCGCCCATTTTAAACCCTATTCCGACTCCCTTTCCAACATGACAATCCTCAGCCTTCTCCATTGCCACAGTGAATCAGATGGCAAATTGAAGGAACAGTACCTTATCTTCCGCCTGGGCAGCCTGAGGACTCAACACAGTTCTCCAATTCCAAATACCTTTCCCACCCATCCGCCGACTCCCTTCCCAGCCCCTCCTCCTCCATTCCATTCCTCTAACTGACCCTTGCTTCCAGCTCCCAACCGGATTCATTCCTCCCATCCACCATCCGGTCTGTACTCTCTATCTTGTTCACCTATCCCTACCTCACCACCCCACTCCTTTCTCCACCCAAACCCTCCCCTCCTTTATTTGCAGCTCCCCTTACCCCCACCCCCATTCCTGAAGAAGGGGTACACCCAAAACGTTGACTTCTCCACCTCTGATGCTGCCTGGCTTGCTGTGTTCTTCCAGCCTCCTACTTGTCTACCTTGGATTCCAGCATCTGCAGTTTTGTTTTGTCTCTAACAGTTCGTCATTAAACTTAATTAAAATGGAACAGTCATCCTAATTTTATCAATGCATCAAGAATTCTGAATGAGTCTTTAACTAAATTTCTAAAGTACAATAATTGGTGCAGTCTGCCCATTCAAATTAATAAGCTGATTTCAAATCCACACCAAACCTGTACCCTATTAGCATTTTTTGAAATAAAATGTATTTCTGACATTGCAAAATTGATCAATAAAGATGTTGTATGAAATTAATTCTGGAAGTCAGAAGGAAATTTTTGCATGATATAAGTGTAAGCTTAAGAAGGATACCCAGAAATACTGATCCTATTTAACTGCCTTTGATGTGGTTGAGTCCTCTAACGCCTCTGAAGTAGCCTAGCTAAGGTTGTAACTAGGAGATGCATGCTATAAATGCCCAGAAAACATGAATACAATTAGAATTCAAAGAATGTTTGATGTGAAGTTTCAGTGCATTAACAATTGGTTCCCTTCTATTTTCCACACCTCCTGGCCTTGGTAATTTCTTCATGGGACCAATACAGTGTGGAAGCAGGCTATTGAGTCCATCAAGTCCATATTTGCCCTCCAAACGGCCTTCCATCCAGACACACCCTCTTACCCTATCTCTGTAACCTTGCATTTCCCATGGGCCTACCCATCTAACATACACATCCCTGAACACTATGGGCAATTTAGCATGGCCAATTAATCTAACCTGCACATCTTTGGGTGATGGGAGGAAACCAGAACACTTGAGGAAACCCATACAGACATGGGGAGAATGTGCAAACTCTGCACAGTCACCCAAGGGTGGAATGGAACCTGGGTCCCTGGCGCTGTGGGAAAGCAGTGCTAACCACTGAGCCACCATGCTCCCCACTAAAGCAGTTTTGATGAAAGGTCATCATCCTGAATTTTCCTGTTCCTTTTTGTCTGCAAAGACCATAGGTCATTAATTCAATCGTAGTGAGACTCTCAATACCAACTTCTAGAAGGCATCTAATTAGGAAGGCACCTCTGGAATTGTCGGCCAATTAAGGACAATGAGAAGGTTGAAGAGGTGGGAAGAATGTGCACTGAATATACAGTCATTGGGCATGATGTCAAGGCTGGTCAGAGGCCATTGCTATGTCTACAGTGAGAGTGCTGCTGAGGTGAATGAAACAGCAGAGGGAGAACAAAACAGAGGCTCAATAAGTCTGAAGGATACAGCAGTTATTTCTGCATCCCCCCACAGAGACATCCATCTCAAAGATAAAGACCTCCTTGAAACATTGGAGTGGGGTCAGGTGGGGTGGGACACCCCAGCCTTTCTGTCTGATGTTATTTTTCTATTTTCCCTCACTTCTCTCTCCAAAGGCCTGGCTGACAAAATATTTACCCTGTTCCCGTCTCTTCTCGGATACTGTGATTCCGCGTTTGTGTTTTTTTTAATTTCAGACTGGCCAAACCTATTTCATACAAAGTGATGATGGCAGAACAAGATGCCTTTATATCCCAACATAATAATTAGGAAGAGAAGAAGGCCTTTTGGCCCCTCATACTACTTCTGTGTTCAATGACCAATCCAACTATGTTTTGGATCCACATTCCCAACCATCCCTGAAAATCTTTGATTCCCCAGTCCAACATAAATCTATAACCTCCATCTTAAAAATATTCAATGACCTAAGGCAAAGGGTTCCAAAGTCACACAATCCTCTGAGAAATGAAAATCTCTTTCTTTTCACAATGAGGTTACATATTTTAATGAGATGATGCTGTATATGCTCATGGAATTCTCAACATCAACATGTTATTGACACCCTGAATAAGGTAAAGTCACCATCGTCTCTATAATGGCTGCTCTCCCACAGAGAGTTACCTGTGGTGGTTTAACCTGAGGGTCATCACACCTCAGGCCAGGGAGAGGTTGAGAAGGTGAATCCTTCATGGTAACCTCAGGCAGTGAACCCAATACCGTTGGTGTCACTCTGCATTATAAACCAGCTATCCAATCAACTGAGCTAACCAACAGCTGCTGCATCAGCTAGAGAGGAAAGGAACAACTGTCCTAGTGAGCAGGAATATGGAGGTCAACATCCTGTTCTTTAGTAAGTTGCTAAAAGAGGTTTGTGGAACATTTTTTTAAGGGAAGGAAACTGTTGTCCTTAAAGACAGGCTGATATGTGATTCCCAACCCACATAAATATAATTGGCTCTTAAATGCCTTCTGGGCAATTAGTGATGGGCAATAAATTCTGGCTCAGCCAGCAATTCCCACATCCTGTGAATGATTGAGAAAAGACCCCTGAGAGTCAGACTGTAGTCAATCTTAGATGAGACAGAGTCAAAGAAAGGACATAAACAAAAATTGTTGGAAAAACTCAGCAGATCTGGCAGCATCTGTGGGCAGAAATCAGTCAACGTTTCAGGTCCAGTGCCCCTTCTTCAGAGAAAAGACAGTCTATTCTTGGGAAGCAGTCTCCACAGTGCAGAATACAAATGTGTATGCCCCATGATGGACAGAATCCATGAGGACTCAACACCACAGGGTTTGCCCATGGTGTCAATGCCATCATGATTGGCTGCTCAAACCGAATTCTCTGAGGCAGAATGAGGGTATCTGTGTCTAATTAAGTGGATCTCATCTCACTACCAAAAGAAAGTTTACGAGATGACTCATTAATGTTCACAGAACAGTGTTCACTGGGGCAAGAGGACAGCTGAGATTCAATTCTATTAGAATAGAATGGCTGGGCCTATGACATCCTCTCCGTTTCATTGGAACTTTTAACATAATGGCAGCGCCAAACCTTCACCATCCCTCCTCGCAGCAGAATCAATTCCATTGGTTATCAGGCGCCTCCTACAACAGCAATGCCCATGCCTCTGTAGTCCAAGGCACTCTCAGAAAGACGGATTTGGACCTGGAAGTGGCACCATCATCTCAATCCCATCTCCTAGAGTGGCATCAACCTCTTGATTAGGAGAAGAGTTGTTTGTTCCTTTCTGCCAATTATCCAAGTGTAAACTCTGAGTTAATTTATTTTTTTAAATTTCATTCACAGGATGATGGCATCACTGGCTTGGGCCAGCATTTATTGTCCATCCCTAATTGCCCAGAGGAAGAGTCAACAACATTGTTGCAGATCTGGAGTCACATGTAGGCCAGACAAGGATGGCAGTTTCTTTCCCTAAAGGGCATTAGTGAACCAGATGGGGATCCCCCCAGGGGATTAGTCATCATCATCAGAGTCTTAATTCAGATTTTTTATTTAATTTAAATTTCATCATCTGCTCTGGCAGGATTTGAACCCAGATTTCCAGAATGTTATCTGGGTCTCTGGATTAATAGTCCAGTGATAATACACCCAGGCCAGCACCTCCCCATCTTTGGGTGCTCTTTCCTAGAAATGTTCAGTGTCACTTCCAACTGAATGAAAAATTCTACTTAACTCGAAATACAGGCTCTGACAGATCAACTTGTTGATGCTTAAATACTTTGGAGAACATTGTTTTCTTCAGGCTGCTGAAAAATATTTGCAAAATCCTTGGAAACATTTTCTGTTGCAAGTTTCAAGGTCATTGAGCCTGACTGATGTATGTTCTACAGTGGGACAGCAAAGCCATCTTCATTATTCAGAAGTTATTAAAAAACAATCATACCTCAGGGAATTAGTGATCAGACAGTTCTATTTCAATTTAGAAAATATTAAACAAGCCACTCAATAATTCAGATTTGTCATTTTCAGTGTGGACTCTGAAGCCTGTTCACAAAGTTCATACTTTTCATTTTCACCCAGTGTACTGTGAGAACACGATGTGCGCAAAATGCCTGGAGAAAGGTTCATTGATGCTGTTGTGAGACAAGATGGGCAGTGGTGAGAGTGCTGTCAGGGTAGTGGGCTGTTGCAATTCTCCTCAGAGGTTTTGGTCAATATTTAACCATTGCTGAAAACTGAAAAAAAGAAATTGTCTCTTTTTTTCCTGTTTGTGAAATCCTGCTGAGCTCCAGCTGTCTGCCACAATTCCTGCATCACAACACTGACTTCCCTTCAAAAGTATCTGATTGGCTGCAAAGCATGCTGGGATAGCTGAGGTTAACAAAGGTCTGTTAAAATTGCAAGTCTTTCTTTCTGTAGTCCATTACGTTCTCTGTCTCAATCTCTGTTGTATCTCTTTCTATTGTTCCACTGACCTTCATTCATCCTCTCTGTCACCATAGGGTCCAAATATGTTTCGGGGCAACAACCAATCAGGCAGCAGCAAATTTGCAGCCTTTCTTCTACTGAAAATAAACCTGAGTGTATGACAGACCATCAACCTGTGTCTCCGTCCTTAATTTGTTCCATTTTCCTTTCCGTTCTGCCTCTCAAAGTCTCTGTTCATTAAGTCACTGCCTCTTAGAGGTTTGTCCCTTGCTGTGGGCAGTCTCATTATCAGGTCACTCTGTCCCGTCATTGACAGGGGGAGCTGGTCACATGATCAAGACAGCAGCACCAGTCTCAGGGCAGCACAAGTTTATCAAAGTGTTCTGCCAGTGACTCTGAGAGGTGCCAGGATGGTTGTGAAAAGTTGGAAAATGTTGGATGCCAATGTCCCTGGATGAAGGGGCATGCAGCTGCTGGCCATGGATCGTGCACTAAGATGCCATTTTCTGTTCTGTATCATGAAGGCTCCTCACAGTCATCACTGTGCTGGTTGACAGGCGCTCACTGATTTCTGTGTCAACAATTCTCAACCTCTAGCTTGATTGGTGCATTAGGTAAAATGGAAAGCTGAATATTAATAAGATAAGTTGGTATAATGTTTAACAAACTTTAATCCCCTTTAACTGGCTACTTGTCACCACATTATGAGTATCTGGCCTTACTGCTCAGCAGATATAATGAGTTACTCCCAGCATCAACGTGCACCTTGCTGAACTTCTCATCCAATTCTGCCACTAATCATGTCCTGGGTCACATCACTCATTTTCTTTTATTCATTCATTGTTCTGGGTGTCACTGGCTGGCCTATTTATTGCCCATCCCCTAGTTGAGAAGCTGGCGGTGAGCTACCATCTTGAACTGCTGTGGTCTATATGCTGGAGGTTGACCCACAATGCCCTTAGGGAGGGAATTCTAGGATTTTGACCCATTATAGTGAAGGAATAGTGATACATTTCCAAGTCAGAATGGTGAGGGGCTTGGAGGGGAACTTACAGGTGGAGGTGTTTCCATGTATCAGCTACCCTTGTCCTTCTAGATGGAAGTGGTTGTAGGTTTGGAAAAAGCTGTCTAAGGATCTTTGATGAATTTCTGCAATGCATCTTGTAGATAGTACACACTGCCGCTACTGTGTATCAGTGGTGGAAGGAGTGGACGCTTGTGGATGAGGCTTTGGGGAGTTAGGATGTGAGTTACCTGCTGCAATATTCCTAGCCTCTGATCTCCTTTTGTAGCCATTGTGTTGAGTTTCAGGTCAATGGAAACTTCAATGGTGGTATCACCATTGGCTATCAAAGGGAGGTGGTGAGATTGTTTCTTGTTGGACATGGTCATTGACTGGCATTTCAAATGTTATTTGCCCCTTGTTAACCTGGATATTGTCCAGATCTTGTTGCATTTGAACATTGACCGCTTCAGTACCTGAGGAGTTGCAAACGGTGCTGAATGTTGTGCAATCATTGGCGACCATCCTCACTTCTGACCTTATGATGGAGGGAAGGACATTGATGAAACCGCTGAAGTTGATTGAGCCTCGAACACTACCCCAAGGAACTCCTGCAGAGACGTCCTGGAGCGGAGACGACTGACCTCCAACAATCTGTGGGGGCTGAGGTTGCTGTTTCAAGATCTTCTTGGACCAAAGCAATATACAATTGGATCAAGGACACTGGTAGACGTAAGGAGGTCAGGTAAGCATATGGTTATTACCCGGAAGTAATATCAACTGAAGCAGAAAATGGTTCTTTCACTCGCGGAGTGCACAGATCTTGGCACTGCAGACAGTTCTACTGCCAACTCCATTGCAAAATGTAACTGCTTTTATTTTCTTTTTGAAGTTCTCTCCATAATGCGGCGTGATTTTGTTTGCAAACACTTGGGTAGAGGGTAAAAAAGATAAAAGTCTAAAAAGGTTCACTCCAAACGTATTGAGAGAACTGCCACACCTCACTGCTGACTCTTCATAAAACCATCTCCATGAAATACAAAGTCCCTTCGATAACTCACCCATTTCTCCACAGTGTCATTGGAAGTTTCAAGTTTCACTTTTCAGTTAGCAGTAGATCGTCCACCCCATTACTTACTTATACCTGATACAGTCATAGAGTCATTGAGATGTACAGCATGGAAACAGACTCTTCAGTTCAACTAGTCCATACCAACCAGATATCCTAACTAATCGAGAACAATATGCCAGCACTTGGCCCATATCCCTCTAAACTATTTCTATTCATATACCCATTCAGATGCCTTTTAAATGTTGTAATTGTACTAACCTCCACTACTTCCTCTGGCAGCACTTTCCATACACACACCACCCTCTGCATGAAAATGTTGCCCCTCATGTCCCTTTTAAATCTTTCCCCCTCACCCAAAATGTATGTCCTCTAGTTCACAACTCCCTCCACTCCAGGGAAAAGCCCTGGTCCATTAATTCTATTCATGTCCCTCACGATTTTATTAACTTCTATAAGGTCACCCCTCAACCTGCAAGGTCACAAGGAAAACAGCCTCAGCCTATTTAGCCTCTCCTGATAGCTCAAATCCTCCAACCCTGGCATCATCCTTGTAAATCTTTGCTGAACTCTTTCAAGTTTCACAAAATCCTTCCGATAGGAGGGAGACCAGACTTGCATACAATATTCCAAAAGTGGCCTAACCAATGGCCTGTACAGCCACAACATGACCTCCCAACTCCCATACCCGATCATCTGATCAATAAAGGAACGCATACCAAATGCTTTCTTCACTATCCTATCTTCCTGTGACTTTCAAGGAATTGCACTCCAAGGTCTCTTTGTTCAGCAACACTCCCCAGGACCTTACCACTAAGTGTATATATCCTGCCCTGATTTGCCTTTCCAAAATGCAGCACCTTTATCTAAATTAAACTCCATCTGCCACTCCTCACCCCATTGGCGCATCTGATCAAGATCCTGTTGTACTCTGAGGTAACCTTCTTCGCTGTTCCCCACACCTTCAATTTTGGTGTCATATGCAAACTTATGAACTATACCTCCTATGTTCACATTCAAATCATTTACATTAATGACGAAACATAATGTACCCAGCACTCCACTGGTCACAGGCCTCCAGTTTGAAAGGCAACCCTCCACCACCACCCTCTGTCTTCTACCTTCAAACCAGTTCTGTATCCAAATAGCTAGTTCTCCCTGTATTCCATGACGTCTAACCTTGCTAACCAGTCTACCATGGGGAACCTTGTCGAATGCCTTACTGATGTCCATATAGGTCGCATCCACCGCTCTGCCTTAATCAATCTTCTTTGTTACTTCTTCCAAAACGCAATGAAGTTAGTGAGACATGATTTCCCATGCACAAAGCCGTCTGACTATCACTAATCAGTCCTTACCTTCCCAAATACATGTACATCCTGTCCCTCAGGATTCCCTCCAACAACCTTGCCCACCACCAACGTCGGGCTCACTGGTCTATAGCTCCCTAGCTTGTCCTTACCACCCTTCTTAAACAGTGGCACCGCGTTAGCCAAACTCCAGTCTTCCGGCACCTCACCTGTGACTATCGATGATACAAATATCTCAGCAAGGGGCCCAGCAATCACTTTCCCTAGCTTCCCACAGAGTTCTAGGGTACACCTCATCAGGTCCTGTGGATTTACCCACCTTGATGGGTTTTAGGACATCCAGCACTTCCTCCTCTGTAATATGGACATTTTTCAAGATGTCACCATCTATTTCCCTACATTATATATTTTCCATGTCATTCTCCACAGTAAATACTGATGCAAAATACTCATTTAGTATCTCCCCCATCTCCTGTGGTTCTACACATAGGCGCCTTGCAGATCTTTGAGGGGCCCAATTGTCTCCCTAGTTACCCTTTTGTCCTTAATGTATTTACAAAATCCCTTTGGATTCTCCTTAATTCTATTTGCCAAAGCTATCTTATGTCCCCTTTTTGCCCTCCTGATTTTCCTCTTAAGTATACTTCTACTGCCTTTATGATCATCTAAGAATTCACTCAATCTCTGCTATCTATACCTGACATATGCTTCCTTCTTTTTCTTGACAAAAATCTCAATTTCTCTCAACATTAGGCATTCCCTACACCTGCCAGCCTTGCCTTTCGCCGTTACAGGAACAGATCCAAAGATGTACAAGTTAGGTGAATTGGCCATACTAAATTGCCCTTAGTGTTCAGGAATGTGTAGGTTAGGTGCATTGTTCAGGAGTAGACATAGGATAATAGGTTAGGGGATAATAGGTCTGGGTGGGTTATTCTTCGGAGGATCAGTGTGGACTTGTTGGGGCGAAGGGCCTGTTTCCACACTGTCAGGATTCTATGATTCAATGATACAGTCTCTGGACTCTCGTTATCTCATTTTTGAAGGCTTCCCAATTTCCAGTCATCCCTTTATCTGTGAATATCTGCCGTCAATCAACTTTTGAAAGTTTTTGCCTAATACCATCAAAATTGGTTTTCCTCCAATTTAGAATTTTAACTTTTGGATCCGGTCTATCCTTTTCCATCACTATTTTAAAACTAATAGAAGTATTGTCGCTGTCCCCAATGTGTTCCCCCATTGACACCTCAGTTACCTGACCTGCCTTATTTCCCAAGAGTAGGTCAAGTTTTGCACCTTCATCCACGTACAGAATCAGAACATTTTCTTGTACACACTTAACAAATTCATTTCCATCTAAATCCTTAACACAATGGCAGTCCCAGTTTATATTTGGAAAATTAAAATCCCCTACAGATAACTGAGATCTCCTCACAGATTTGTTTCACAATTTCCTGCTGATTACTGGGGGTGTGGGTCAATTGTACAATCCCAATAAGGTGAGCATCTAACATAGAACATAGAACATAGAAAAATACAGCGCAGTACAGGCCCTTTGGCCCTCGATGTTGCGCCGATTCAAGCCCACCTAACCTACACTAGCCCCCTATCCTCCATATGCCTATCCAATGCCCGTTTAAATGCCCATAAAGAGGGAGAGTCCATCACTGCTACTGGCAGGGCATTCCATGAACTCACGACTCTTTATTTCTCAGATCTACTCAAATACCTTCTCTGAACGTATTCCCAGGAACATTCTCCCTCAGTACAGCTGTAATGCTATCCCTGATCAAAAACACCACTCCACCTCTTCTCTTGCCCTCCTTTCTATCTTTCCTTTCACAGTTGTATTCTGGAACATTAAGCTGCTAGTCTTGTCCATCCCTGAGCCACGTCTCTATAATTGCTATGATATCCCAGTCCCATGATCCTCACCACACCCTGAGTTCATCTGCCATCCCTGTTAGGCCTCTTGCATTGAAATAAATGCAGTTTAATTTATCATTCCTATCTTGTTCTCTGTTTTGTTCCTGCCTGCCCTGACTGTCTGACTTGCTCCTTTTCCCAACTGTACCAGTCTCAGATTAATCTCCTTCCTCACTATCTCTCTGGGTCCCACCGCAACAATGACCTTTGAGAAGGAATTCTAGGATTTTGACCCAGTGATAGAGAAGGAACAATGATATATTTCCAAGTCAGTGGTCTGTAACGCTTAACTTGCTAATTTTGCTATTTTTTTCTATTACTACATTGTACCTAAGCTTTACGAACCTAGGGACCATTGTATGTAAGATGGTGCCATGTGTAGCGACATTATATACCTTTCACTGTACTCCTGTACTTCTGTACTTGTGTACACATGACAATAAAATTTAAATATTTAAATATTTAAAATCGGCGTGGATTTTGTAGTCAGTGGTGAAGAACAGTGCTCACTGTTGACTATTAACTTTGAGAAAATCTGCTTACAGAGATCGAGCCAAACCACCAATCAGATTAAAGAATACTTACAGAAAGCAACCCTGAAAGTAAAAGGCATATATTAACCTTTGTTTTTTTTTGGTTCATATCAACTTCACAGAGATGAAATAACGATTGGACCATACACATTAAATATCATATCATTATGAAATATTATAAAATATATAATGCTTTTATTACATTAAAAGCCAGTGGATTTTTTTATATCAGAATGGAAGAAAATGATATTATATGCTTATATTACTTTTAAGGGCCAGAGAGATAATAAATAAGTAGTTATGAAGCATGCTATTAAACACTCAATTATAGAACATAGAACAATACAGCGCAGTACAGGCCCTTTGGCCTCGGTGTTGCACCAATCCAAGCCCACCTAACCTACACTAGCCCACTATCCTCCATATGCCTATCCAATGCCCGTTTAAATGCCCATAAAGAGGGAGAGTCCATCACTGCTACTGGCAGGGCATTCCATGAATAAAAAATTATATTTTATCAGTAAGGCTAACTTCCAATGTAAAAGGAGAAGCTCTTATTATTTCAGTGATTTCTAAAGATTGCCATGTATGGTAAGTTGTGGTGGACCCTGTGGAGGAGCAGGAAGTGACTCCTGGATTTCTCTGTTTAACTCTATATCCAGGCACCAAAAAAGCTACTGTCAATTTCACAGACAAACACTACAGTTTCACAAATTCTGAGCCAGAATGTATCCATTTTGTGCAACTACAGAAACCCTAAGATGCAATAGGGAAAGAAAAGCTGTTCGATTGTAAGCATGACTGATTTTCCTAACATCACTAAAATGCAGTTCAGATACAAATGGAAAGTTTACATTAAACATCTTTCAATTGAGAACTAAAACTTATGCACACTGATCATTAGACTCCTACCTAAAACTGTAACAGATACTGAGTAAGTCACATTTAGATAATTAGATGAGAGAGAAAGAGAGATGATCAGATCAAGTTGCATGCTGGGAAACTTAGACAGAGCGTGAAGATCACAATTAATCAGTCAATGATGAGGGAGCACAGTCAGATCCAATCTGTGCCTTACTTTGACATAGCGATGATGACTGGCACCTGTCTCTTGCTGGATGCCAGACTCGGGATCAGAGGTCGGATCTGCCTGATGGGGGTCACTTTCAGGAGTAACTCTCTCAGCGCTGCCCGAAACTCCCTTCTCATCAAACAATACAGGATGGGATTGAGGCAGCTATTACTGTGAGCGAGGCAGATGGAGACGGGGAAGATGTATGCCTGGGTGGTGTAAAAGGCGCCTGTAAATTCGACCACGTTCAACTTGATGAAGGCACTCCAAACAGTGAGGGCTTGGTTAGGCAGCCAGCAGATGAAGAAGGAGAGCACCACGATGGTGACGGACCGGGTGACCTTGGATGTTCTCTTTGGGTTGTTGCAACTCATTTTCTTCCTGTTTACAAAGCGGAGCAACAGGATATAGCACACGGAGATGATGATCAGAGGTAAAATAAAACCAACCAAGACCTTTGAGAGCTGATAGAGCCCCAACCAAAACTGGGGATCATTGTGAAGATCTGGAAACTTGACAATGCACAGCTCTTCGTCAACCACTGCAACAGTGGTGGAATAAATTGCATGGGGAAGGGTCGCAATACAGGCTACTACCCAGATAGAGATGCAGAGGAACTTGTCAGAGTATCCAGATGAGTGTGTCTTCATCTTTAGGGATTGGGCCACTGAGCAGTACCTGGTGATGCTCATGACAGTGAGGAAAAAAACACTGGCATACATGTTCATCACAGTCACTGAAGAGACCAACTTACACATGATGTTGCCAAAAGGCCAACTGAAGTCCAGGGCAGTGTCCAATGCCCAGAAAGGCAATGTCAGCACAAATTGGAAATCAGTAACTGCCAGGCCCATCACCAGGATGGTCATGGTGGACTTTTTCTTCGCATACTTGGACTGGAGAAGACAGAGGACCAGGAGATTACCCACCAGACCCAAAACACAAACGATGAAGTAGACAATGGAAATCAAGATCCTGGTGACTTTAAATCCATCGCTACGTACTTCGGTGCCATCAGGAATGATATATTTCAGGAAATTCTCCAGCGACTGATTGGTTTGATTAAACAAGAAAAACAATTCCTCAAAGTTAAGATCAGCCATCCTGAACACCTTTCCCAATCTTGTTTTCCTTAAATCTCATTCAGCAGTCTGCTGGTGGTGGGTGAGGGGGGATGTGGGTGAAGCAGCTGGGGCCAAGAAATTCTGCTTACACCCTTCCTCTGGTCACTTCCACCCTCCAGCCTTTCTTTTCCATCTCTCGCCGTCTCTGAATTTACTCTCTATATTTCTCCCATCAATTTCCTCTGGCCTCTCCTAATTTATTTCTAAACTCATAGACCCATCCCTTTATCTCAAGCCTTATTTTCACTTTCTCTGACCTTTGCTCTCTCAACTTTCTGACCCCTTCCGTTTTTACTTCTGTCTGCTACTCTTTAGTTCATTCCCTCTCTCACTGATCTGTCTCACTCTTATTGATTTCTCACTCCCTCTGATCTAACTCTGATATTTCTCATTCTCTAATCTCCCTGTCTCACTCTATCTGATTCATCAGCTCCCTCTCTCTCCCTCTGATCTCCCTCTCTTCCCCTGTTCCCCACACCCCCAACCAGATCTCACACCCTCTGATTTCTCACTTGCTGTCTGATCTCTCTCTCTCCCTCTATCTGTTCTCTGTCTCTCACTCTGGTCTCCTTCCCTGTACTTTTTTTTCACTCCCTCTGATTTCTCACTCCCTGTCTGAACTCTCTCCACTCCCCCGATCTTTCTTACTCCCTCTCTCTCCCTGTTTCTCTGTGTCTCTCTCCGATCTCCATTCAGCTCGCTCTCTTAATCTTTCTAAACTCAGGTCTGAGCTCCCTCGCACCATGTCACTGCTTGAAGCGGACGACGTCATCGAGCATCATGCAAAGGAGGGATTTGTGCTGCATGAGAGTCCCAGTGAAGAGAGAACATCTTTCTGTGGTAGAGACTGTTTCTATTGCAGAGAGAGGTTTACTTTTCCATTGTAGAGAGAGTCTATATTGGAGAGAAAGTTGGAGGGAGAGAATGTTCTTCGAGTGAGAGAGAGGGTCCAAAGCCTCATCTGCCCCTGTTGATGTGAATCTCTCATTGTGTCGGATGAATGGGGAATCTTTGAACAAAACACACCGAGGGAGCCAGTCCATAGGTTCTGTGGATAGAGTCGCCGGTTTAATCACAAATTGTAACCCACATGATCCCGGCCTGTAATGACAGCGATGTAATACATTGTAAGAAGTTTATATACATATATATATATATAATATATATAAATTTACACTGATGGTAACCTTACGCGCAATTTTAAATTGTAACCGGATGAACCAGGGAACTGGTTACTGTGACAGACTGAGCATCAACCCCGGACCAGGATGAAGTGTGAAAGAATTAGGGAAGTTTGGCAGTGAGAGAAGGCGAGGTCTCCGGACAGGCTCAGCGGAGCCAGCTGCTGGCGGGGATTGGGTTTACTCAGGTCTTCATGACCGGAGAACTCTGTTAGATCTCTCCCCACCCACCCCTACACCCCACCTCCTGTGTGTAAGTGTACATGTCTGTATATATATATATATGTATTTGTATAGAAAGCGTGTATGTAAATGCGTATCTAAGTGTGTGTTCAAATGTGTGCGTGTGTATGTGCATTTGTGTAAATTTGTTGTAAATGTGCATGTGTGTGTCTAAGTGTGTGTTGTGTAAATGTGTATGTGTATGTAATTGTATATATAAATGTGCGCATATGTGTGTAAATTTGTGTGTAAGTGTATGTGTTAGTATGTGTAGGTGGTGGGGGGGTTGGGGTGGTATGAGAGAGTGCTTTCAGAAATAATGGACAGAGTACTGTGGGTTAAGAGTGAAACTAAACCGGGAGTCTGCTCCCTGATAAAAGCTTGGAGCATCTCTGGGGACGTGAAAGGTAAGCAGCACAGTCTGAAAGAACAAGTGTGGTATGAGGCCAAGTGACTGCCCCTAGGGCCTGAATACTCAGGAATCTCTCACAGTTGAGAAAGCCAGGAGAAATGAAAAAGAGGTGTATTAACTTTCTTAATCCAGGGTGAGATTGTTTTTGCAAAGACGATCATGGTGCACAGTCAGTTTGGGTGAGGGTAGGAAATAACAGAGGGAAGACATCACAGTTGCTGGGGGTATGTTTATAAGCCCCCCAATAGGAGATATGCTATTGGCTAGAATATAAATCAAGATACAATGGGCTGAATGGCCCCATTATGTACTTTGACAATTCTGTGTCATCATGGAGCTTGTCAGGGAGTTACTGCAATAACCATGAGAGATTTTAATGTGAACGCAGAATACTGTACTGCAGATGCTGGAGATCTGAAACAAAACAGAAATTGGTGAGGAACCTCAGCAGGTTTGGCAGCACATGTGGAGTGAGAAGCAAAGTTAATGCTTTCATTCCAGTGGCAACACTACAGCTTAGTTAGTCTGACATCTGTCTTTGTGAAATCGCTAGAATCCATTCTTATGGGACCTTCAGAAAACATAAGGTAAAAACAATAACTGCAGATGCTGGAAACCAGATTCTGGATCAGTGGTGCTGGAAGAGCACAGCAATTCAGGCAGCATCCAACGATCAGCGAAATCGACATTTCGGGCAAAAGCCCTTCATCAGGAATAAAGGCAGAGAGCCTGAAGCGTGGAGAGATAAGCTAGGGGAGGGTGGGGGTGGGGAGAGAGTAGCATAGAGTACAATGGGTGAGTGGGGGAGGAGATGAAGGTGATAGGTCAGGGAGGAGAGGGTGGAGTGGATAGGTGGAAAAGGAGCTAGGCAGGTCGGCCAAGTCCGGACAAGTCAAGGGGACAGTGCTGAGCTGGAAGTTTGAAACTAGGATGAGGTGGGGAAGAGGAAATGAGGAAGCTGTTGAAGTCCACATTGATGCCCTGGGGTTGAAGTGTTCCGAGGCAGAAGATGAGGCGTTCTTCCTCCAGGCGTCTGGTGGTGAGGGAGCGGTGGTGAAGGAGGCCCAGCACCTCCATGTCCTCGGCAGAGTGGGAGGGGGAGTTGAAATGTTGGGCCACGGGGCGGTTTGGTTGATTGGTGCGGGTGTCTCGGAGATGTTCCCTAAAGCACTCTGCGAGGAGGCGCCCAGTCTCCCCAATGTAGAGGAGACTGCATCGGGAGGAACGGATACAATAAATTATATTAGTGGATGTGCAGGTAAAACTTTGATGGATGTGGAAGGCTCCTTTAGGGCCTTGGATAGAGGTGAGGGAGGAGGTGTGGGCACAGGTTTCACAGTTCCTACGGTGGCAGGGGAAAGTGCCAGGATGGGAGGGTGGGTTGTAGGGGGGCGTGGACCTGACCAGATAGTCACGGAGGGAACGGTCTTTGCGGAAGGCGGAAAGGGGTGGGGAGGGAAATATATCCCTGGTGGTGGGGTCTTCTTGTAGGTGACGGAAATGTCGGCGGATGATTTGGTTTATGCGAAGGTTTGTAGGGTGGAAGGTGAGCACCAGGGGCTTTCTGTCCTTGTTACGGTTGGAGGGGTGGGGTCTGAGGGCGGAGGTGCGGGATGTGGACGAGATGAGTTGGAGGGCATCTTTAACCATGTGGGAAGGGAAATTGTGGTCTCTAAAGAAGGAGGCCATCTGGTGTGTTCTATGGTGGCACTGTTCCTCCTGGGAGCAGATACGGCGGAGGTGGAGGAATTGGGAATACGGGATGGCATTTTTGCAAGAGATAGGGTGGGAAGAGGTGTAATCCAGGTAGCTGTGGGAGTCGGTGGGTTTGTAAAAAATGTCAGTGTCAAGTCGGTCGTCACTAATGGAGATGGAGAGGTCCAGGAAGGGGAGGGATGTGTCAGAGATGGTCTAGGTAAATTTAACGTCAGGGTGGAATGTGTTAGTGAAGTTGATGAATTGCTCAACCTCCTCGCGGGAGCACGAGGTGGCGCCAATGCAGTCATCAATGTAGCGGAGGAAGAGGTGGGGAGTGGTGCCGGTGTAATTACGGAAGATCAACTGTTCTACGTAGCCAACAAAGAGACAGGGATAGCTGGGGCCCATAGGTGTGCCCATGGCTACCCCTTTGGTGTGGAGGAAGTGGGAGGATTCAAAGGAGAAATTGTTAAGGGTGAGGACCAGTTCGGCCAAACGAATGAGAGTGTCGGTAGAAGGGTACTGTTGGGACGTCTGGAGAGGAAAAAACGGAGGGCTTGGAGGCCCTGGTCATGGCGGATGGAGGTGTAGAGGGATTGGATATCCATGGTGAAGATGAGGCGTTGGGGGCCGGAGAAACGGAAGTCTTGGAGGAGGTGGAGGGAGTGGGTGGTGTCCCGAACGTATGTGGGGAGTTTCTTCAGAAAACATAAGACAATCAGAAAGAATCAATATGATTTTGCAGAAGGGAAATTGTGTCTACCAAAATTGTTCGAGTTCTTTGGCAAAGTGACAAGCCAAATGGATAAAGGTGGACTAACAATTGTAATGTATTTTACAAAGTGTCACATAAAAGATTATCGCACAAGGTGAGAACTCATGGACTCAAAGACACTCCATCAGTGAGCTGGGTTTCTCAATAGGCTGACGCAGGATATCAACAAGCTCAAGGGCTGATGCACTGAACCAGGAGCTTGGCAGCACTTTAAATGCAAAATAAAGGCCACACAACGCCAGGTTATAGTCCAACAGGCGTATTTAGAAGCACTTGCTTTCAGAGCGCTGCTCCTTTGTAAAGTAGATAATGGGGCAGGATGGTAGAACACAGAATTTATAGTGAAAGATCAAAGTGTCATACACGTCTTGTGATGTATTGAACAAACCTAAATTGCTGTTAAGTTTTTAATCATTTAGAATAAGGTTGCAGATTTCAATTCATTAATGTATAAATCGCAGAACTTCTTTCAAGTCATATTCCAGAGATAACTTAGGCTTTTATAAAAAAAAGTGACATCACAGCTAAGACAATGCATTAAAGGTGTGAGGTTAGAGTCTGTCTGCATTCCAACCTTGAGTCAGACCAGTTCTATTTCCAAAGTAGAAATTTATAAGATGTCCCATGGACTGACTGCTGACAGATTGTCTGCTTTTTGAACAAAATAGAATGTATCTACAAATGCAAATTTGCAAATGCAACTTCCCATCGACTTATATGTGGGTGTGTTTGTGTATACGCGTGTGCATGTGAGGGAGAGAGCGAGAGAGAATGTATGTATGTGTATGTGTGGGAGAGAGTGTGTGTGGGAGAGAGTGTGTGTGGGAGAGGGTGTGTGTGGGAGAGAGTGTGTGAATGTGTGTGGGAGAGAGTGTGTGTGGGAGAGGTGTGAGAGTATGTGTGGAAGAGAGTGTGTGTGGGAGAGTGTGTGAGTGTGTGTGGGAAAGAGTGTGTGGAAGAGAGTGTGTGTGGGAGAGAGTGTGTGAGTGTGTGTACACGAGCATGACAAAGTATATGCTTGTGAGACCTTGTGTGTGCCTGTGTGCGTCTGAGAGAGACCCTGTATATGAGGGAGGGTCGCATGAGTGTATGAAGGTGATCGTGTGTAAGAATGTGTGTGTATAGTGTAGTGGGGTCACCTGTAGTGTGACATGAACCCAAGATCCCAGTTGAGGCCATCCTCGTGGGTACCGAACTTGGCTATCAGCCTTTGCTTGGCCACTCTGCACATCCCGAAGTCCGCCTTGGAGAATGGTGAACCGAAGATCCGAGGCCAAGTGTCCCTGACCGCTGAGGTGTTCCCCGACTGGGAGAGAACATCCCTGTCTGGTGATTGTTACACGTTATCTATTCATCTGTTGTTGTAACGTCCGCTTTGTCTCGCCAATGTACCATACCTCAGGTACACATGCACACGCACTCTTACACACGATCACATTCACACACTCATGCAGAACCTCTCAGACACACACACATACCCCTCACACTCACACGCACACCCTCTCACAGGCACATACTCCATCATACTTGCACACACACACACCCTCGACCCTCACTCTCTCTTTCCCTCATATACACAGATAAGTCTATGGGATGAATTTGCATTTGCAGATTTGTATTTGCAGATACATTCTATTTTGTCCAAAAAGCACACAATCTGTAGGCAGTCAGTCCATGTGACATTTTATAAATTCCTACTTTGGAAATAGAACCAGCCTGACTCAAAATTGGAATACTGACTGGCTCTCACCTCACACATTTATGCATTGTCTGAGCTGAGATGACACCATTTTTTATAAAAGCTTAAGTTATTTCGAGTATGTTACTTGAAAGAAGCTCTGGGATTTACATATTAATGAACTGAAACCTGCAACCTCATTCTAAGTGATTAAGGACTTAACAGCAAGCTAGGTTTGTTCAATACATTGCATCGGTCGTATGATACTTTGATCTTTTACTATAAATTCTGTGTCCTATCATCCTGCCCCACTAGCTACTTAACAAAGGAGCGGCGCTCTGAAAGCTAGTGCTTCCTTATAGTGTTGGACCATAACCCGGTGTTGTGTGATTTTGAGCCTTGACCACCCCAGTCCAACACCAGCACCTCCACATCATGGAAAGTAAATGAACCTTCACTCTCTCACAGAACCTTTTCTTCTCAGTCCATCTGTCTAGAAACTTCCAACTACTCAACTTTAAGGGCCATCACAGGTGCTGAATCTACTTCAGGTTTTCAACCTCTTCGAGAAAAGTAGTCTTGGAGAGACTGGTCTCATTTCCATCTTCATACGTGACTTTTATGTTTGCTTACTTTAAATCTTCAACTGTGCATTTTAGTTAGTAACTTTATTGTATTTATTAAATATCTTCCACTCATGGTGAGGTAATGAATTATCCTTTTATCTTGTTAAAAAAATATTTTTTTAAATTTAAACATTCAGAAATGAAAAGTGGCCCATAAGTGATTAATACATATTGACAGTTCACAGATTACTGTGAGGACATACCTGGAGTGATTGCAACATTAGGTTAAATGAACGATTAAAAACATGGTGTACAATGTGGGACAATGTGAATTTGTCCCCACTAACAGGAAGAACAGTAAAGCAGAATAATATTCAAACAGAGAATAACTGCAGAGTGCTGCAGAACAACGTGATCTGAATGAACTTGTACAGGAATTAGAAAAATTCTCATGTAGGTGCAGCAGGAAATTAGGAAGGGAAATTAAATTCATCGACAGATGGAGCATCAAAGTGTGGAAGCCTTGCTTCAACAATACAGCGTACAGGTGAGATCACACCTAGAGCAAGGTTGTACATAGTGTCCAGCTGATACACTTTAGCAATTCAAAGGAGCCTTGGAAGGAGAGAAGAAGAAAATGAGGATGAGAAAAAACAAGAGGAAAATGATAGAAAAAGAGGAAAGTTTTTTTTTGCGACATTGTAAATGCTGAATAGCAAGAGACTATGGTCTATCTGGATGCTGTAATTTATTTAACAGAACGCCCCAAACCTGCAGATCACACCGATTAGAAAGACAGATGTATAGAACATATTAATGTCCAAGCTCCCCCGTAACACGCATCATCCTGAAGTGGACATATACTAATCCTCTTTCAGTATGACACAGTGGAACACCTGTCTATTTTGGACCATTCATTCAATTATGAAGTTTAAAAACCTTCTGAAAAAAAACGGAGTTTGTAATCAGACACTATTTCCATAAGCAGTAATCAAACTCTGCTCTGTTTTGTTATTTGTTGTTTGATTCTTTGGAAAGCACTTGGGATGGTTATCTATCACATTGAAGAGCTGTTCACCTTCAGATTCTGCACAATATGCCATCTCTGTTGCATTCTCACTTGCCATTTCCATGTTTGCAAATTTACTGATGGACGCACTTTCCTACAGCTTGACATACTGTACTGTTTTATTATGGTCTGATGAATCCATAGCTACTTTTTGATAGACTCTTTATCACATTCATCACTAAGTATTGATCATGAATATCACAAAACAACAATGTGCATGCAGGTATTGTTACAATATTTAAAAATTATTAGGATAAGTACACAAATAGAAAAGGTTTGGAGGGATATGGGCCAAATGCAGGCAGGTGGAACTGATTTAATTTGGGAACATGGTTGGTGTAGATTAGAGTCATAGAGTTGTACAGCATGAAACAGACCCTTCGATCCAACTTGTCCATGTTGAACAAATATCCTAAACTAATCTAGACCTATTTGCCAGCATTTTGCCCATATCCCTTTAAATCTTTCCTATTCATGAATCCACCCAGATGCTTTTTAAATGTTGCAACCAGCCTCCACCACTTCCTCTGTCAGCTCATTCCATACATACACCACCCTCTGCCTGAAATTGTTGTCCCTTAGGTCCCTTTTATATCATTCCCCTTTCACCTTTAACCTATGCTATCTAGGTTTGGACACCCCAACCCTGGGAAAAAAGACATTGGATACTCACCCTACTCATTCCCCCCGCTATAAGATTACTCCTCAGCCTCTGACGCTCCAGGGAAAACAGCCCCAGCCTATTCAGCTTCTCCCTGTAACTCAAACCCTCTAACCCCAGCAACATGCTTTTTCTGCATCCTTTAAAGTTTAATTGCACTGAAAGATCTGTTTCCTTGCTGAATGACTCTATGACTCTATGACTAATAGGGCATATTTTTCTAAGTCTTCTTTGTAGGTGATTGGAACCTCCACCCTTCCCATTATGAGGATTATTGCTCCTTCACAACTTCTTAATTTATGTGTGATTGTTTCAACAGACTCAGTTTTTGACAGTATAGCAGCTCAGAATCACACTGATTGATAACTCCCATTGCAACCACCATATTCACTGGGGTTCCATCCAATGTTATTTGGACTATGATAACCTATGAATTTTAATTGGACATCTTTGTGCTTCTTAATGTATGGATCTCAGCTGACCTCTCATTGATCTATTCCCATTTGACAGCCATTTGTGGTGCTTGTTGTTTCTTTCCATTAGTTTTTTTCCTCCATGGTCATTCCTCTCACACTCCCTAGCAAGATGACCCTTCCTCCAACATTCCTTGATGGGATGACTCTTCCTCCAACACACCTTGGTGAGTTAGCCCTCCTTCTTGCAATTGTAACCCTCTGTCTTCACAAATTCTGAGCCCAATGTTGGCCTCGGCATTAAGACCCCGACTTCGTAACTGCCTTTATCAGTGCCTTTGGCTTACTCAGCTATGGCATATTTACTTCAGCAGATGATTGGTGCTTATTAACTTTGACTTCTCTTGAGTCAGATCTACCACACCCATGGACAAAATCCTTTGCAAGCTATGTTAAAGGTCAACTTTGACAATGTCAGCAAATTACTGTAAGTAAATTTTTAAACTGCACGCAATCTATCTTGGGAATGCTATCTTTTGAAATTGAGATTAACAGGAATATCCATAATGATAATGGCAGTGAAAAACACCTTAAGCCACTCCTGTATACACTGAAAGATTCTCAAACATGACTGGACTGTCCTAGTCTCCCAGTGATACCTGTTGATTCAGCCATGTGTATGGACAGCCTTTCCATGAAAATGGATTTTTAAACTATTTCCCAGCAACAAAATCCCCACAAATCCTCTGCTGGAAGTGCATCCAAATCAATTTTGTTTGTCTAGGGAGGCAGATACAATTACAGCATTTAAAACACATTTGTACAGGTTCGTGGAAAGGAAAGGTTTAGATGAATGTAGGCCAAATGCAGGTAAATGGGACTAGTTCAATTCAGGAAACCTGGTTGGCATGGACAAGTTGGGCTGAAGGGCTCATTTCTATGTTGTGTACTTCTATAACTCTATGACTATGAATGCACAGCCAAGCTCCATCTCCGAATAGAGCCATAGAGTCAGAGAAATGGACAGCACAGAAACAAACCCTTCAGTAGGTACGGCTGATGAATCTGGCATTTATATATTTTCTGACGGTTTGTCAAGCCCAGGGCAGCGGCCATTGGGGAAACCGAGCAAAGGCTACGACAACGGATGAATGGGCACCACACAACAATCAACAGACAGGAGTGTTCCTCCCAGTTGGGGAACACTTCAGTGGTCCAGGACATTTGACCTCGGACCTTCGGATGACCATCCTCCAAGGCGGACTTCGGGACAGGCAGCATCGAAAAGTGGCCGAGCAGAGACTGATAGCTAAGTTTGGTACCGATAGGGAGGGCCTCAACCGGGACCTTGGGTTCATCTCACATTACAGGTGACCACCATTGCACTATACACACACACAGACACTCCTATACACACACACTCACTCACACACACACTCACTCACACACACACACACAGAGGCACTCCTGTACACACAGACACACATATACACAGATGCGCACACAAATACCCAAACACACACTCACTCACACATGCACCCCCTCACAGACTTAAGACACTCTACACTCACCACACACATACACTTTCTCACACTCACAAGCCCCAACCCAGACAGATACACACAGACAGACAGACAAAGACCCACATGCACACATATATTTTGTGGGGTGAATTTGTACTTGCAGGGTTACATTGGACTTTGCTCAAAAATTGCATGCATTCATGTAAAACTCCGTTATCTCACTTTTTAGATTAGAATCAATCTAAACATCATGCCATAGACAGAGAACACAGGGGACTAACTCCTTCAACATATTGTCTAGCTATCACCCATTGTTAACAGCTAACTTGAGAATGCAACTTTTAAAAAAAGGTTTTGTGATTTACACATGAAAGAAGTGAAACGATCATGGTATTCAAACAGATGAAAGACTTAACAATCAATTTTTCAATGTATAATTTCAGTTACATCACACTGTAAAGTTTTGCTATAAATTCTGCGTGTTAGGATTGAGCCCTCCATCACCTGATGAAGGAGCGACACTCCGAAAGCTAGTGTGCTTCCAATTAAACTTGTTGGACTATAACCTGGTGTTGTGTGATTTTTAACTTTGTACACCCCAGTCTAACACCGGCATCTCCAAATCAAGAACTTTTGGGAAGGTTTTCCAGAGTTCGTTAGAATTCTCATTTTTGTCATTATTGTCATTTTCTTCCTCAGCGTCTGGACAACAGACAGTAGTTTGAATGCCCCAGTTTCAACAGAAATTCTTGAAACTTATACTGATCTTTAACAGGATCTTGAATCAAGAGAGTGATAACACAGGACAGTTGGTTTGATAGAATAATTTATAGGAGTCTTCAGGAAGAGGCACTAAAAGATACCAACAACCAACTTGTCCCTTCGGATAATCATTTGAAGTGAAATAGCCTGGTCGTGTCATGGCCTGTTAGTAAAAATGTAACAGTTCGAAATGAAATTGTTCGAAACCACAGTTACAGGCCAAACTGAAATCCTACTGTGATGTTAATAATTAATGTGCTCCAACTTTCCATCTGATGTTTTAGCACAGTGGAAATGAATCTTATAGTGAGACACAGATCTATATTATGGCACAGTCCAATTTCAAATATTTGTATGTATCTCTTTAAACATCTCTCACACAAGAGAACACCTTTATTCCTTACCAAATCTTGAATGCACAACACACTTTGATTGATTCTGACACAACAAATCAATTTGTCCAACACAGCTGGGAGATTTGAGGAGATATTTTACAACAGGAAACTTTACAAGGATGTTACCAGGGTTGGAGTATTTGAGCTATAGGGAGAGGTTGAATAGGCTGGGGCTGTTTTCCTTGGAGCGTCGGAGGCTGAGTGGTGACCTTATAGGGGTTTATACAATCATGAGGGGCATGGATAGGATAAATAGATAAGGTCTTTTCCCTGGGGTGAGGGAGTCCAGAACTAGAGGACATAGGTTTAGGGTAAGAAGGCTCATCAGCCTCCACCACTTCCTCTGGCAGCTAATTCCACACATGCACCACCCTCTGCATGAAAAAGTTGCTCCTTAGGTCCCTTTTAAAACTTCCCCATCTCAGCCTGAACCTATGCCTTTTAGTTCTGGACTCCCCAACCCAGGGAAAATACCTTGTCTATTTATCCTATCCCTGCCCCTCATGATTTTACAAACCCGTATAAGATCACCCCTCAGCCTCCGATACTCCAGGAAATACATTCCAGTCTATTCAGCCTCTCCCTATAGCTCAAACCCTCCAACCCTGGCAACATCCTTATAAAGTTTCCTGTTGTAAAATATCTCCTCAAATCTCCCAGCTGTGTTGGACAAATTGATTTGTTGTGTCAGAATCAATCAAAGTGTGTTGTGCAGTCCTTTTTTGGACTCTTTCAAGTTTCACAACATCCTTTTGATAGGAGGGAGACCAGAACTGCACACAATATTCCAAAAGTGGCCTCACCAATGTCCTGTACAGCTGCAACATGACCTCCCAACTCCTGTACTCAATGCTGTGACCAATAAAAGAAAGCATACCAAATGCCTTCTTCACTACCCTATCTACCTGCAACTCTACTTTCAAGGGGCTATGAACCCGCACTCCAAGCTGTCTTTGTTCAGCAACACTCCCCAGGACCTTACTATTAAGTGTATAGGTCCTGCCCTGATTTGCCTTTACTAAATGCAACACCTCACATTTATCTGAATTAAACTCCATCTGCCACTCCTCAGTCCATTGGCCCATCTAATCAAGATCCCTTTGTACTCTGAGGAACCTTCTTTGCTGTCCGCTACACCACCAAGTTTGGTGTCATCTGCAAACTTACTAACTGTACCTTCTATGTTCACATCCAAATCAAATCAGAAAAGATTATTCATCCCACCAAGTTTATTTCTTTCAGCTTATTGTCTCTAGGTTTACTGCTGAATGGTATGTTACCTCCCAGGTGCATGGGTCAGGAATATCTTGGATCGGCTGTAGAACATTCTCACGGGGAAGGTGAACAGCCAGTTGTCGTGGTGCATATAGGTACCAATGA
Source organism: Chiloscyllium plagiosum (assembly GCF_037043375.1). Lineage (NCBI taxonomy): Eukaryota > Metazoa > Chordata > Chondrichthyes > Orectolobiformes > Hemiscylliidae > Chiloscyllium > Chiloscyllium plagiosum. The sequence goes on along the minus strand of NW_028270166.1, from coordinate 43,942,899 downwards.
TATAGGTAAAAAAATGGGATGAGGTTCTACAAGGAGAGTTTTAGGGAGTTCGGAGCCAAATTAAAAAGTAGATCTCAGAGGTAGGGATTTCTGGATTGCTACCAGTGCCACATGCTAGTCAGAGTAGAAATGAAAGAATAGTCAGAATGAATGCGTGGCTAGAGAGATGATGCAGGAGGGACGGGTTCAGATTTTTGGGATTGGGACTGGTCCTGGGGGAGGTGGGACTATTACAAATTGGACAGTTTACACCTGGGCAGGACTAGAAACAATGTCCGAGGGTAAGCTTTTCCTAAAACTATTGGGGAGGGTTTAAACTAATGTGGCAGCGTGATGGGAACCAAATGAGGAGGTTAGGAGGTTAATGGACAGTAAGGAGGTAGCAACTAAAGCTTGTAAGGAACTAGATAATGAAGTCAGCGTGACGAAGGGGAAGAGTAGGCATGGAGCAGTTGATGAACATAAAAGGACTGATGGTCTGAGGTGCATTTGTTTTAATGCAAGAAGTCTTGTAAGTAAGGAAGATGAACTTAGGGGTTGGATTAGCACCTGGGAGTATGATGTTATTGCTATAACTGAGACTTGGTTGAGGGAAGGACATGATTGGCAACTAAATATCCCAGGATTTCGATGTGTCAGGCGGGATAGAGAGGGAGGTAAAAGGGGTGGAGGAGCTGCATTACTGGTCAGAGAGGATATCACAGCTGGGCTGAAGGAGGGCACTATGGAGGATTCGAGCACTGAGGCAATATGGGAAGAGCTCAGATATAGGAAAGGTGCAGTAACAATGTTAGGGCCGAACTACAGGCCTCCCAACAGGAAGCGTGAGAAAGAAGTACAAATATGTACAATAGTCAGATTATGAAAAAATGTAGGAGCAACAGGGTGGTGGTGTTGGGAGAGTTTAACTTTCCCAACATTGACTGGGATTCACTTAGATGGAGCAGGATTTTTAAGGAGGGTTTTATCGAGCAATATGCAAATACTCCAACTCGGGAAAGGGCCATAGTGGACCTAGTGTTGGGGAATGAGCCTGGCCAGCTGGTTGAAGTTTCAGTAGGGGATTACTTTGGGAATAGTGATCACAATTCTGAAAGTTTTAGAATACTCATGGACAAAGACGAGAGTGGTCCTGAAGGATGAGTGCTAAACTGGGGGAAGGCCAACTATAGCCAAATTCAGCAGGAGCTGGTGAATGTAGATTGGGAGCAGCTGTTTGAAGGTAAATCCATATTTGATATGTAGGAGGCTTTTAAAGAGAAGTTGATTAGAGTGCAGGAGAGACATGTTCCTGTGAAAATGAGGGAAAGATTAGGGAACCATGGATGACAGGTGAAATTGTAAGACGAGCTCAGAGGAAAAAGAGGAATAAGGTCTAGACAACCGAAAACAGATGAAGCTTTGGAAGAATAGCAGGAAAGTAGGACCAATCTGAAACAATGAATTAAGATGTCTAAAAGGAATCAGGAAATATCTTTAGCAAACAGGGCTAAGGAAAATACCAAAGTCTTCTATTCGTATATAAGGAGCAAGAGGGTAACTAGAAAAGGATTGGCTCACTCAAGGACAAATGAGGGAAGTTATGCGTGGAGTCAGAGAAAATGGATGAAATTCTTAATGAGTACTTTGCATCGGTATTCACCAAGGAGAGGGACATGGCAGATGTTGAGGTTAGGGATAGATGTTTGATTACTTTAGGTCAAGTCGGCAAAAGAAGGGAGGAAGTGTTGGGTATTCTAAAAGGCATTAAAGTGGATAAGTCCCCAGGGCTGGATGGAATCTATCCCAGGTTACTGAGGCAAGTAAGAGAGGAAATAGTTGGGGCCTTAACAGATGTCTTTGCAGCATCCTTGAACACAGGTGAGGTCCCATAGGACTGGAAAATTGCTAATGTTATCCACTTGTTTAAGAAGGGTAGCAGGGATAATCCAGGTAATTATAGACTGATGAGTCTGACATCAGTGGCAGGGAAACTGCTGGAGAAGACATTGAGGGATAGGATCTATTCCCATTTGGAAGCAAATGGGCTTATCAGAGATAGGCAACATAATTTTGTGCAGGGAAGGTCATGTCTTATCAAATTAATAGAATTCTTTGAGGAAGTGACAAAGTTGAATGATGATGAAAGGGCTGTAGATGTCATATTCATGGACTTCAGTAAGGCGCTTGATAAGGTTCCTCATGGTAGGCTGATGGAGAAAGTGAAGTTGCATGGATTCCAGGGTGTTCTAGCTAGATGGATAGAGAACTGGCTGTTCAGCAGGAGACAGCGAGCAGTTGTGGAAGGGAGTTCCTCAAAATGGAGAACTGTGACCAGTGGTGTTCCTCAGGAATCCATGCTGGGACCACTGTTGTTTGTGATATACATAAATGATCTGGAGGAAGGTATAGGTCGTCTGATTGGCAAGTTTGCAGATGACACTAAGATTGGTGAAGTAGGAGACAGTGAAGGGGACTGTCAGAGAATGCAGCAGAATATAAACAGTTGGGCAGAGAAATGGCAGATGGAGTCCAATCCAGGCAAATGTGAGGTAATGCATGGTCCAAATCAAGAATGAACTACATATTAAATGGAAAAGCCCCAGGGAAAGTTGATGTACAGAGAGATCTGGGTGTTCAGGTCCATTGCACCCTGAAGGTGATGATGCAGGTTGATAGAGTGGTCAAGAAGGCATACAGCATGCTTTCCTTCATCGGATGGGGTATAGAGTACAAGAATCGGCAGATCATGTTACAGTTGGAAAGGACTTTGGTTTGGCCATATTTGGAATGCTGCATACAGTTCCGGTTGCCACATTACCAAAATGTGGATGCTTTGGAGAGGGAGCAGAGGAGAGGTTGAATAGATTAGGATTATTTTCATTAGAAAGATGGAGGATGAGGGGGGACCAGATTGAGGTCTACTAAAATAAAGAGACGTATAGACAGGGTGGATAGCAAGAAGCTTTTTTCCAGAGTCAGGCTCAATTACTAGGGGTCACGGGTCAAAGGTGAGAAAGGAAAAGTTTAAGGGAGATATGCATGGAAAGTTCTCTATGCAGAGGGTGGTGCGTGCCTCGTGCGTGTTGCCAGTGGAGATGTAGAGGCGGGCAAGATAGTATCATTTAAGATGCACTTAGACAGATACGTGAATGAGCAGGGAGCAGAGGGATACAGATCCTTAAAAAATAGGCGGCAGGTTTAGATCGAGGATCTGGATTGGTGCAGGCCGAAAGACCTGTTCCTGTGCTGTAATTTTTTTTGTTCTTTGTTCTTTGTTCTTTGCCTTGGTCTCCAATTCTCCCTGTACCAAATTCCAAAATCATGAACTTAGTTTGTAAATTCTTGCCAGAGATTGACTAACACTCTACTAGGCTTGGACCCTATTGAATTTGCATACTCATGTATCTAAGCCTTAATGTATTAACTTATTCTTCTGAACAGAACAAATGCATATCTTAGGCTCCACGACAATGAAGTACATTTTGAAGTGCAATCCCCATTGTGAAGCAAAAAAGGCATCAGCCAGTTTGTGCACAGCAAGATCCCAACAATGGCAATGTGATAATAATCAGGTAAAGGGCTGGATTTTCCAATAGCTAGATACAGGTTTCTCCAGTGGAGATAAGAGTTGCATACTGGGACCCTGCGGAGTATAGTAGTTGACTCCAAAGGGAATTGTGTGGGCAGTTGAAGATTTTGTTGGGCAATTCATCTACCACTGGAACCATCTGAAAATATCCTGGAGTCGTCAGATTCCTGCTGTGACTTCCATGTTGAGAATCCTTGGTGTCTAGTTTTCCCATGGCAGTTGTTCGGAAGGGATGCTGCACACCAGTGAGGCAATCAACGTGCTACCAAAGAGGCTGAGAACTAGAACTGAAGCCCCTTTGTAAGCATCTGACCACTGCCTAGCAACAATCTCATCTCAGAACTTTGTTGAAAAATGCAGCCAATTGCTCCCAATGTTGACAAAGGTCTTGCTGGACTTCTCACTCGATTCTCCCAGATTTCTCACAATAGCCATATTGTTCAGGGCCTATAAGATTCACCAGTAGATATGATTGTTTCCAATGCCCATTTAAATGCCCTTAACATCGGCAAGTCTACTACTGTTGCTGGCAGGTCATTCCACGCCCCTACTACTCTCTGAGTAAAGAAACTACCACTGATATCTGTCTTATACCTATTGCCTCTCAATTTAAAGCTATGTCCCCTTGTGTTAGCCTTCACCATCTGAGGAAAAAGACTCTCACTGTCTACCCTATTTCACCCTTGATTATCATATGTCTCAATTAAGTTACCTCTCAACCTTCTTCTCACCAATGAAAACAGCCTCAGTTCCCTCAAACTTTCCTTGTAAGACCTTCCTTCCATACCAGGCAACATCCTAGTAAATCTCCTCTGAACCCTTCCCAAAGCTTCCACATCCTTCCTATAATGCGGTGACCAGAACTGCACACAATACTCTAGGTGCGGCCTTAGCAGTGTCTTGTACAGCTGAAGCATGACCTCATGGCTCTGAAACTCAATGCCCCCACCAATAAAGGCTAACACACCATATGCCTTCTTAACAACCCTATCAACCTGGGTGACAACTTTCAGGGATTTAGGCACCTGGACACCGAGATCTCTCTGTTCATCTACACAGCCAAGAATTTTACCATGAGCCCAGTACTCTGCATTCCTCTTATTTCTTCTGAAGTGAACTACCTCACAGGGTTTCCAGATTAAATTCCATTTGTCACTTCTCAGCCCAGCTCTGCATCTTATCTATGTCCCTCTGTAACTCACAACATCCTTTGACACCATCCACAACTCAGCCAACCTTAGTGTCACCCACAAATTTAATAATCCATTCTTCTACGCCCACCTCAAGATCATTTATAAAAATGACAAACAGCAGTGGCCCCAAAATGGATTCTACAGATGTACAGCACGCAAACAGACCCTTCGGTCCAACTCGTATATGCTGACTGAATTAATCTAGATCCATTTGCCAGCATTTGGCCTGTATCTCTCTAAGCCCCTCCCTTCCATTACCCATCCAGATGCCTTTTAAATGCTATAACAGCCTTCACCACTTCCTCTGAAACTCATTCCATACACGCACCACCCTTTCCTTAAAAAGTTGCCCCTTAGGCCTCTTTTCACTCTTTCCCTTCTCACCTTAACCTTGTGCCCTCAAGTTTTGGACTCCCTACCATCAGGAAATGGCCTTGGCTATTCATCCTATTCATGTCCCGCATGACTTTATAAATCTCTATCAGGTCATTCCTCAGTCTCCGACGTTCCAGGGAAAACAGCCCCAGCATATTCAACCTCTCTCTCTATAACTCAACCCTTCCAAACCTGGCAACGTTCTTGTAAATCTTTTCTGAACCCTTTCAAGCTTCATAACATTCAATAAATTTCAACATGAAGAGCTCAAATGGTAGATAACACAATGCAGAGAATTATGAATTGATGCATTTTGGCACTAAGGAGATGTCAGGTCAGATGACTAATAATTTGGTAAACCAGGGATATGGAGAAAGAGAGAGAGGAGGGGCACCTCCCGTTAAAGTCATACTAGGAGCAATTTCCTCTATCAGGAGGTGACTTGTATTTGTCTATTCCAAAAAGCAGTGGAGGCAGGATGATTGAAAATTTTTGATCAGAGTTAGATAGGTTTTTGATCCTTAATTGAATTGAATTACCTTATTGTCACATATACTCACATAAGTACACTGAAAAGTTTACAATTCACCACTTATGGCACCATCTTAGGTACAAAGGTACCTCGGTACAGATGCTTGAGTACAAATTCTTAAGAAAAGAAATAGAAAAACAAGGAAATAAAAAGTCCAGCATTACAGATCTTCGAAAGTATAAAATAAGGCAACCAGGGATAATGGGGAACAAGCAAGAAAGTGGAGTTGAGGCCAGGATCAGAAAAACTGAAGAAATTGGAGGGTAAACATTGCAGAAAGAAGACTAGAAGTTGAAGCTTTTCATCTTGCCCTCATGAGAACCCATCAGACTTGAACAAAGAGGCACCATTCAATGCAGCATGAGAAATAGATGCCAATTGTTTATACCCAACCAATCAGCACCCAGTTCTCACTCTGTCCATTAAACTGGCTCTTCTTCCAAATCCATTCCATCTGCACTAACTGCGGCTGATCATCTAGAGGATTATAAAATCATGAAGGGCACGGATAGGATGAAGAGCCAAGGTCATTTTTTCCCAGGGTAGTGGAGTCCAAAACTAGAAGGCACAGGTTTAAGGTGAGAGGGAAAAGATTTTAAAGGGACCCAAGGGGCAACTTTTTAATGTTAAGGATCCTTCACATTCTAACATCACCCACTGCTTATTCTGACCAGGTGACCTACACAGCTGTACTCTATCTGTTTGACAGCTTTGGGTATGAAGGGTCCGGAATCTGATTCATGCTTCCCAATATTTCAGCTGCTGGTGCTGAATGGCTGTTTCTTCCATACATTTGCCTGACAATCAAGAGATAATTATTAGTGAAATCATGGACATGGAGGCTGGTACAATTACAAAATTTAAAAGGCACTTGGATGGGTTTAAATGGATATAGGGGAAAGTGAGGACTACAGACGCTGGAGGTCAGAGTTGAAAAGTGTGGTGCTGGAAAAGCACAGCTGGTCAGGGAGCAGCTGAGGAGCAGCAGAGTCGACGTTTCGAGCATAAGCTCTTCATCAGGAATGAAGGAGTAGGCCAAGGGGGCTGAGAGATGAATGGGAGGGGTTGGGGTGGAGGAGGTCAGAGGATTTGAAGGAGAAATTGTTGAGAGCGAGGTCCAGTACACCCAATTGGATGAGGGTGTTAGTGGAAGGGTACTGGTTGGGTCAGCGGGAAAGAAAGAAATGGAGGGCTTGGAGGCCTTCATCATGGCAGGGACTAGATGTCTATGGTGAAGGCGAAGCACTGGGGGCCAGGGAAACAAAAGTCATGGAGAAGGTGGAAGGCGTGGGTGGTGTCCTGAACATATGTGGGGAGATCCTGGACCAAGCGGGACAGGACAGTGTAACGATATGTGAAGATAGGTTTGGTGGGGCATGAGGAGGCCGAGATATTGGGTTGACAGGGGCAGTTTAGTTTGTGAATTTTAGGTAGGGGGGTAGAATTGGGCGGTGTGGGGTTCCCGGAGTATGAGTTTGGAGGCTGTGGATGGGAGATCTCCTGAGGTGATGAGATTGTTGATGGTCTGGGAGATGATGGTTTAGTGATGGGAGGTGAGGTCGTGGTCGAGGGGGCAGTCGGAGGAGGAGGTATCTGCGAGCTGGCGCCTGGCTTCAGTGGTGTAAAGGTCGGTGTGCCACACTGCTACAGCAAACCCCCCCCCCCTCCCCACCCCCGCCACCGCCATCTGCAGGTTTGATAGTGCAGTTGGGGTTGAAGTGGAAGGAGTGGAGGGCTGTGCTTTGTGAGGGTGAGAGGTTGGAGTGGGTGAAAGGGGTGGACAGGTTGAGGCAGTCAATGTCTCAGCAGCAGTTGGAAATGAAGAAATCAAGGGCGGGTAACAGAGCAGCACAGGTTGTCCAGGTTGATGGGGTGTGTTGGAGGCAGGAGAAGGAGTCCTCGGAGGGTGGGTGGGAGTCCTAATGGAAAAAGTAAGCACGGAGGTGGAGGCAGCAGAAGAAATGTTCAAGGTTGCAATGCGTGTTGAATTCATTAATCCAGGAGTATAGAGGAATGAAAGTGAAGCCTTTTCAGAGGACTGATCGTTCATCCTCAGGATATAGGCCACATGCTGGCAAATGGGACTAGATTAATTTAGGATATCTGGTTGGCACAGGCGAGTTGGACTGAAGGGTTTGTTTCTGTGTTGTACATCTCTATGACTCTAACAATTGGTTAAATTGAAGGATGGAGGTCAATACCGTTGGTGAGATAAAAACAAGTGAAGCATAGAATTCACCTGAGAATAGGATGTGCATTCCACCTCATGGAATGTTAATTTCTCATTTCACATGTGGCAGTTTAATCAGATACGGTAAAGGTGATGAAACACTAATCGTATTCTAATCAATAATTAAAGCAAGTTATCTTTATAAATCATGAAGGATCCCTCCATGATGTAAATGGTGCTAATATATTTCTAAATAATGTCAATACCATGTTAGTCAGTGTCCTCAACACTTCTGTACTTCTCACAATCTAGTCTACTGCATTTGCAGCTCACAATGTGGTTGTCTCAGCACTGAGGAAACCAAACATAGTCTGGGTGACCATTTCACAGGATATCTATGTCCTGCCCGCACAAAGGACCCTGAATTTCCAGTTGCCTGCCACTTTAACGTGCCACCATGTTTCCTGGCCAACATCCCTGTCTCAGGATTGCTGCAGTACTTCAAGATGCTCAGAGCAAGTTGGAAGAACAACACCTCATTTTCCACTTGGGGTCCCTGCAACTCTTTGGGCTCAACATTGAGTTCAATAATTTTAGGGCCTAAACTTTCCCATGTCCTAGCCCCCTACCCCACACACAAGGCCTTGTTATCACATAGTCTGCTATTACCCACTACCTATTGTTAGCCACTAATAGTCTCCATTAACTGCTATGCATCCTTCCAGCCAGATCATTATTGACTCCTTTTTCTGTCCAACTGTACTTCTCTGAATTTGGGCTCTATCCCTACCTATCATTTACTCCTTACCCCCTCCCTCCCCATCCTAACTTCTGCACATAATTTGACATTTTCCTAGCAAATCAGTTCTGAGCAAGGGTCACTGGACCCAAAACATTCCGTCTGATTTCTCTTCACAAGTGCTGCCGGACCTGCTAAGCTTTTCCAACAACTTCGATCTTCGATTCCTCAACATTCTGATGGGTCTGAGGAAAATCATGCATCAAAGTGCACCAGTAATTACTTCAAGACCTAGAAGGCAACCCATGGACTGCAGAGATGGGATTAAAGTGTCAAAATGAATACATTAAAAGATCCCACAGGACCACAAGTGCCCAAATCAAGCTGCAACTGATTCTAATGGGCACCATTACGGAAGGGCATGATCTGTTTTCCTTCACATCCTGACATTACCTGCTGCTTATTCTGACCAGGTAACCTGCACAGCTGTGCTCTCTCTGTTTGACAGCCTTGGATATGAAGAGACCTGAATCTGATTCATACATTCCAATATTGCATCTGCTAGTGCTGAATGGCTGGTGTTTTCTTAAATTTGTCTGACCATCAAGAGATAATTAAAAATGAAACCCTGGATGCAAAACCAGAGTTTAAACTGAAAGTTACAATTGCAGGAAGTAGAAAGCATGCAATATTTTCAGTACAGTCATTTCTACTGTAATACATCTTTGAATTAACTGTAACACAATTGGGTGAATAGGGTACACTGTTTCTAATACGTGAACTTTTAAAGTGTGTGTTGGCTATAACACGATTACATCGCCAATACTTTGCGTATTTGTATTCTGCAGTTTTTGTATAATGTGGAATCACACGGGAACGCAAAGATCATGTTCTAGAAGAAATGACCGTATACAGGAAATATTAGATTTATATTTTAAATATTACCATATAATTTAACTTTTATATGAAATATTTCTATCTTATCATTTTAAGATGAAATTTATACCATCATGAACAATTGCTTTCAGAGTATATTCTAATTTCTTGATTTATCTGAAAGCAAACATCTATATTAGTGAGGTTATTATTAATGTGCTATTTAAGCCAAGATCGAAAGCATCCTTTCAACACTAGAATAAGTGCTCGCACTTTCATGGCTATAAAGATCATGGCTTTATGCATGAAATAGACTTCAGCATATAATCTAGGCGAACGCACTGATGCAATACTGGAACTGCTGTGTTGATGGAAAGAAGTCATCTTTTAAATGATATTATTTTGATGATATTAATCCAGACATGTGGTCCCTTGAAATGAAGACATAGATCTCATAACACGATTTGAAGAACATGGAACTGTTTTCTCGAACCTCAAGGGGTATTATTAAACTGATTATGTGAACATTAATCTAATGTATTTTGTTAAATCATAAAGTGAACAAATTTGATGCTACAGTTGCCAATATTACAGTCTCATCAATGCGATATATATGTTTGAAACCTCTAGAGTTTCCTCAATGTTAAATCTTATTGCCATTGTTAATAGAACAAGCTCAGGTCTAGAAAGAATATGAACAGGGAGAAAAGAGAATTTCCATCTGCCCTGAATGGCTCATAGTAAAATGAGTGAAGATCTAATTTACGCAAATGAGAAAGAAACCCGATTCTATGACTGGAACTAGCATTCTTGGTCAAAGTAGCAGCTGGATTCTTTCACTTTGTCTTAAATCATCTCTTTGAAACTATGGTCCCATATGGGGCCATTTTGATCTCTTTCACTCTAGCCCTTGTGCTCTCCCACTCTTGAATTTAGCAAGATCCCCTAGACAGTATCTTCCAAACTCATGATCATTCACATCCAGAAGGATAAGACCAGTAGACCCATGGGAACATCACAACATGCAAGTTTCCCACCAAGCCACTACCAATCCCAACTTGGAAACATATTGCTGTTCCTTCATTATTACTGTCAAAATCCTGGAGTTCCCTCCCAGCAGCATTGTGGGTCTATCTACAACAAGTGGACTGCAGCAGTACATGGTAGCATCTCACCACCGTCTGCTCAAGGACAATGAATGGTGGCCCAGCAGTGACTCCTAATTCACCAGGCCTTTGTTGTCAATTCAGTCTTCTTTTTCAATATGGTCCTGTCCATTCAAACATACCAGCTGTGTATCTATCACAATGTCCTGTTGGTACTTCTGACCAGCTATGTATGGCCGTCTAATGGGTGCTATCTCTCCAAATGAATGCAAAGGATCTTATGGAAATATCAATGCTGATGGAAATTGTTCAACTTTAATGACAGCACTGGCATAGATTGTACAGTATTTGGTACTATGTCAGATAGTAGAGTTAAAGCTTTATGTCCGTGTTGATGGTGCTGGATGCCCTTACCATGCAGAATCATTGGAAAACTAATGTTGTTTTGCTGCTTCTTGTGTGGACATCAATCGCTATGTCACCTCCCATGGAGATGTTACTTTTTTAAATAATGTGGTCAGGTAGTCAGTGACAGAAATGGCTTTGAGACTGCTTTATTGCTATAATCATGCATTCTGGGAATTTTGGTCAAGCTGTTACCAAGACTTAATGTAGCCTGTACTGAAAGCTGTGACCTGTAGTTTCCTGTGTTGACCAAATATGACAAGTGGTCTCTAGGAACATTGTCACCACTACTTCCATATGTGGAATGTCACTGTCTATTCTTGCCATAAGCATTTCGAGGATGTTTGCCAGTTAATTCCATTGACTGGGATCGAACATTGGGATCATGCCTTGATCAATTCTTTGGCTGAGTGCCAGAGATCTTTCTGAAACAAAGCACATTTTAAGAACAGATAAGTAGAGTAAAAGGATTGTTTTGTTTTCTCTCAGAAAGGTAAAAGAAGTCTCCAGACCCCTCATTGAAAAGCACATGCCCTGAATTTACTTTCAGAGAGAACATCAAACCATGACCTTGGTGGAGAAAAAAATTGGCTACTTCACTCGAATCAGGGTAATATTTGATTCATGCCAAACATATTGAGTTAAGCTTAGAGTTAGGGTTAAATATGAATTAAGTAAAGTGAAGTTAAATGAAGTGAATTAAAGTTGAAGTTAAGTTAGATGAGATAAAATGTTAGTATTGTATTTAATATGTGTTTTCATTACGTATTGGTACTGAAAGGTTTGAAATCAAGAAGAATCTTCCTCATCTGATAATGAGGGAGGGAGGGTTGTGCCAGCCAGTGATCATCGCCTTGGTCACCACACAACTGATATACAGCCCAATTTTGACGCCATTGCTCTACAGACTGGCAGGCAGGGCTTGGAGCATCATTAACTCTTCAGTGAGTCAGATGATGTCATCACAAAATCCAGGTTTAGCAACTGGTATTTCCACCAGATGCTAAAGTCTGCATCAAGAGGAATCAGAATATGGAGATATGTAACCTTACCATTGAACTGTGGTACCTTTGGTACCCATGCTGGTCTTTATGAGGCTTTGAAAATACAAATTCTTCATTCCTGAATACCATCCCACCTCATAATGGACCAGTATGACAGCCAATGGATGCCATAATTAGCCTTCTTGCAATCAATATAGCTAGTAATAAGTGGCTTTTGGTGATCTAAGCTGAGTGTAAAGAACTGCTCATGGCATGATCTGTCAAGCCGGAATCCTGCCTGCTCTTCACAAAGGTTATAATCTATTTTTACTTTCAATGTGTTGAAGAGCACTGTGCTGAAGACCCTGCCAGGTACTAACAGCACTGATCTACTCCTGCAGTATTTCAGTCACCAACATGCCTTTCATGATGATTTTCTTTGTGTACACACACACGCACACACACACACACTCCATGCCAACCATAATACCAAACTAAACTAGTCCCACCTGCACTTAGCCCATATCCCTCCAAATATTTTAACCGTTGTAATTGTCCCCACATCCACCACTTCCTCTGGAAGTTCATTCCATGCACGAACCACTGTCTGTGTAAAGAAATTGCCTCTCATGTCTTTTTTAAATCTTTCTCCTCTCACCTTAAAAATATGCCCCAACCTTAAATTCCCTATTCTGGGGAAAAGACACCTGCTACTCACCTTACCTATACCCCTCATGATTGTATAAACCTCTGTAAGGTCACCCCTCAACCCCCTACACTCCAGTAATAAAACTCCCAGCCTATCCAGGCTCTCCTCATCTATCAATCCCTCTATTCCCGGTATTGTTGGATAAATGTGTTTATGACAGTGTCTTTGGACAGCTCTGTTGGTATTGCAGTAATCCAAAATGCCTTGTTCTTCAGGCTGTCGCTGCTTCTTTGAATCTCTGATCTGGCAACTTCTGGCAGTGTTGATCTTCAGTGACTGAGGTACAGTGAAACTAACAAGACATCTCCATGGTTCCAGCTCTTTACTGCGATCCAGCAACTCCTGCTTGAAGTATTATCACAAGAACACAATTAGGCTTTGCTGTGATGTCAAGCTCCAAGCTAAATGGCTTGCATGACTTTCAATCACCAAACTTAAATGAAGGCTACTTAGTAAGGTACCGGAGGTCAAACATAAAACTGTACTCAAAATTTGGACAAGGAGTAAGGAAGAAAACAAAATTAACTAAACCAGTGGTCTGCATTATATTTTTAACAATCCACAGATGTTAGAAAGAAAAGCCATTCAAACTCGTTTTACTCAGTGAATTTAGGCAGAAACACAAGCCTAACTGTAAGATGGTAAAATGTCAATTAGAGCAATATACAAGAAAAGTCTCTCTCCTTTGCCATTTATGACAGGTTCTACCTCCCTTCGTTTTATCTGTGCTGGCATTCTGGTCGGTGCCTTAGACTACAAGTTATAAATTCGCAGGTTCCAAATTGTAATCCATACAGTCTGGACACATAATCTCGTCTGGATGGAGGGCAGCACTGCCAGAAGCGCCATCTATCAAATCAGACATTAAGCTAAGGTCCTGGTTGGCTTTTTAAGTGAAATGTAAAAATTCAACTTGCGATGGAATTAGCTCTGTTGTTCCACCTAACATTTATCCTCCAACAAACAACAACAAAATCAGATTTTATTCGGTCGTCGCATTGCTGTTTATGGGATCTTGCTATGCTAAAGTTGATTGTATGTGTACTGAAGCATGTCAGTTCATGTTACCCTGCTGCATTCACCCTAATAGTCCCTTCACCAAACAAACAGCAGCCTCTTCTCATGCAGTATAAATTGTTGCTCGCTTTGAGAGATTTGGTATTCTTGTGAATGTCCTGGTGAGTGTAAGATTTGACAGTCCATCTGCTTTCTTCAGCGATACTCAGACTCTGTACTACCAAGTAATTACTTCCAAAGTACTTATTGCGCACATAAAAAAGTGGTTTAGGATGTGAAGTGAAAATGAAAAGGGATGAAAAGGGTGCTTTTAGCATGCTTGCCTTCATTGCTCAGTCCTTTGAGTATAGGAGTTGAGGCACTATGTTGAAGTTATATAGGTCATTGGTGAGGTCTCTTCTGGAGTCCAGTGCCCACTTCTAGTCACCCAGTTCTGCAAAGGATCTTATTAAACTGGAGAGGGTTCAGAAAAGATTTACCAGGATATTGCTGGGTATGGAAAATTTGAATTATAAACAAAGGCTAGATAGGCCGGGGCTTTTATCACTGGAGTGAAGGAGGTTGAGAGGCAACTTGATAGAAGTTTATAACATAAGGAGAAGTACAGATAGAGTTAATAGTAGTTGGCTTTTCCCTGGGATGGGGGATTTCAAGACTAGGGTCACATTTTTAAGAGATTTGAAAAAGACATGAGAGACAAATTTCTTTATATAAAGCGTGGTCCATGTATGGAATGAACTTCCTGAGGAAGTGGTGGATGTGGGTACAATTACAACATTTAGATACATTAATAGGAAAGGATAAGGACCAGGAGCAGGCAGGTGGGACTAGTTTAGATTGTGATTAAGTTCAGCATTGATTGATTGGACTGAAGGGTCTGTTTCCATGCTGGATGACTCTATGACTATGATTATGACTAGATTAATGCAAATTATTTCTTATAAAACTGCCTTGATGAAGAGGAAGGGATGTTTAGAGAGCCAGTCATTTACATTTCTGAATTCCTGTATGACCCTTTCCAGGCTCTCCCATATTTTCAAGTATTCCTATCCCAGTCCTCACTGAAAAATACCTATTGGGAAGAAGAAGAGGACATCATCCATTGCTCTGACCAGAACTTCGCTTCCTTGACGAGAATTGTCCCAACAATGTTAATCACAAACCTCAAGTTTTGCTTCCAGAGTCTCTTGGATCAAAAGTAGGGGATGGATGGACTCCAAGATTTAATAGGTATATGGCAACTGGAGTAAGTCATTCAGCCCATCAAGTCTGCCTGCACCACCACTGAGTATGATCATTATCGTGATCATGATTTACTTCAATACCTTTACACCCACAAAGCCCATGACCCTGTACACCTCTGCTCATTAGAAATCTGTCAATCTCTACCTTAAACATACAAAGAGATTTAGTTTCTATAGTTCTCTTTGGTAAAGAATTCCAAACGTTCACAACCCACTGAGTAAGAAAATTATTCTCATCTCTGTACAAATTGGAATCTCCTTGTTTTTAATGAGACCACCTCTCATTCTTTGGAATCCTAGACAATACAGGCCCAGTTTGCCCATTCTGTCTTCATAGAATGGATAACCTTGGAACAAGTCTGGTGAACCTTTGTTGCACTCCCTCTATGGCATTAACATCTTTCCCGAGGTATGGAGACTAAAACTGTACACAGTACCCCAAGTGTGGTCTCCTACGCAATTGAAGCGAGACTGCACTACTGTACTTAAATCCTCTTGTGATAAAGGCTAACATTCTATTAGCCTTCCCAATGACTTTCTGCATCTGTATATTAGACTTCAATGTCTTCTTGACAAAGACACCATTATACATCTTTCCTTTCCAACCTCTTACCATTTAACAAATACACTGCATATCTGTTCCTGCTGCTCAAGTTCATGACCTCACATTTTTCCACATATTCGATATGTTCTTGTCAATTTAGTAGTCCTGTCCAAATTTTCTTGAAACTGTTTTACATCTTCCTTACAAAATGCAGATGCAGAAATGTTACATTTGGTCCCCATCTCCAAATTATTGACATATCTTGGAGTCCAAGTCTGTTAGCCATTAATCCATGCCAGTAATTATCTCTTGTGCTTTAATTTTTCTAATCATTCTCCCGTGGAGACTTTATCAAAAGCCTTCCAAAAATCCAAAAATACTATTCATCAAAACACCTTTCTTAATTTTGTTAGTAGTATCCTCAAAAAACTGCAACAAGCTTGCCAAACATGATTATCCATTTGGAAATCCATACACCCATTTATCATGTTGTTTATGCTAGATTTATTTTTTTCCTTATTATTGATCCTTATTATACAAGTATGTAGTTCCCTATTTTTTTCACCTTATTGTTTTCTCTAATGGTGGGGCGCCCTTTATAAGCTTGCAGGAATCATCCCAGGATCAATGGAATTTTAGGAGATAATTACCAGCTATCTCTATAGTCTTCAACAGTCTGGGATGGAGACCATGAGGACTTGGGAACATATTGACCTTCAGTTCCTCTAATTTCTCCAGTACAACGTTTTGTTCATACTAATTTTCTGCAACTCCTCATTCTCCCTAATCACTTGGATGTCAAGTTCTTGGGGATTTCCTATATCTTCCTTCATGAAAACAGGCAAGAATAATTATTTAGCTTCTCTGCCATTTTTGTATTCCCCATTATAAATTCCCTTGACTCTGCCTTTAATGGACCAACATTCACCTCAACCAAACATTTCCTTAACTTTCCTTTTAACTTCCTTAACTTTTACAGTCCAATTTGCTGGGATTTTTTTCAGCTGTATTACATTTATATTCTATTCATCATTTCCCTATTAGTTTCTTGGCCCTCCTTTGCTGTTTTCTAAACATTTCTAAAGATTTATTACTCTTTCTGGCCACTCCGTAAACCTTATCTTTTAATTTTATACAACTCTGAATTTCCTTTGTCAGCAATGAGTGGCTGACCATTTTAGTTTTTTTGCACCTTTAAAAACTATATAGTTGTTGTAAGGTATATAGCGGTCTTTAAAAATAGACTATTGATTGTGTACAGTCATGCCTTTTAATGTATTTTCTCAATCTACCTCAGGCAATTTGTGCCTCAATCCTTCACAATTTAATTTGTTCCAATTTAAAACCTTGTTCAAATTGAACTACATAATTTAAGAAGAAAGAGACAGGTTGATCATGAAGGCAACGCTAATTGTAAAATCATCGGGTGTAATTCACTCTGATTTAACGCATTTGATTTTACCCAAACCAACCAATCAATGACGGTTTGTCAAAAGGACTATGTTGCTATAGGCAGACAAACCATTGGTGTGCATGCTTGGTTTTAAGCTAAGTGGCTAATGGATTCAATAATTTAGAACCAGATAGCTGCAAAACATAACACCAATAAATAAATAATTTGTAATTAAATACTCTGCGCAAGTTCTCTTTGAGTACACACAACTCGGTGGCATTAGAAATGTTGGTATATTTGTTTTATTGGTCCACACAACACCAGCATCACCTAATCCATCACAAATTGGCCAGGAGAAGGTAGAGGTGAGCTGCTTTCTTGCACTGCTACAGTCCTTGAGGTGGAATAACACTAACAGAGCTGTTCAGGGGGAGTTTTGGGTTTGGCCCAGAGACATTGAAGGAACTGTGATATATCTTTAAGTCAGGATGGTGAGTTATTTGGAGGGGAATTTGCAACTGGTGGTATTACCATGTATCTGACTGTCCTTGTCCTTCTCGGTGGTAGAACCTGTGGGTTTGGAAGGTGCTGTTGAAAACCTTTGTAATTTGCTGCAGTGCAGCTAAACTGTGAATACAAGCAAAGATTAGCACAGACAACCCCTGTACACACAGAAGAGGAAGAGACAAATGAGAGGGCAGATGGTCTGACAATGTTGTGCTGCCAGAGCAGCATGGTAGCGTGACTTTGCCGATACCCACCAGGTTGGCCTTGCTAATGATGCCCACATCACGTGAAGGGACAAAGAAAAATACCTACTATTTCAGGCTCATTGAAAGTGCTTCAGTCATTAAACAGAAGCTGTTCACAAGGGTTCATAAACACAGTTACAGTGACTGCTACAATTCATTCCACACACAGGCTGTGGAGATGGTACCTGACAGTGTTCCCTCTGTACCATACTGTGTCACCTTCAGAGCAGTTAGAATATGAAACCCATTAACACAAGATCACTACTGCCAGCCCAGTGCAAGGTCACCACTGAGTGAGCGAGATAATTTCGAACCAATCTGTTCAGAGATGTAATCACACACTTCTGCGGCAGTTGGGGCTTGAACCCAGGTCTCCTGGACTAAAGATAGGGACATTTTCACAGCTCCATAAATTCTGTCATCACTGAGTAGGATATTGTCCTCCTGAAGTTGAGGCTCAGGTGCTCTCAGCAATCGGAGACTCTCCCAAGGGTTTCCTGCCTTGCTGTGTTTAGCTACATTCTTGCACCGCTAATTGAGGACAAGAGTATTGCCTCATGAGAGAGAACTGGCTCCTCACAGCATGATGAAGATTTCTGAGGAGCAGCCAGAGGTCAGGCCCACACGGAATGACCAGAATATCAGGGAACCCTTACAACCCCCAGACCAAGGCTTCTGAGCACTGCCTCCACTGAAAGGATCGGACCCTGGGTTGTCAATTTATACAGAGCGGCTCCTTCCAACCCACAGCACCAGACTCACTTCTGGGAGTGTTAGCACTGATAATACACCCTGGATATAGTGACAAGGTCACAGGTTCCCAAACAAAATGGGATCGATTGCCTGGGGACCGCAGTCATGTTACTTACACTGGAGAACATGATTCGAATAAAAGCATTACAATCTGCACCAGGACAGATTCCAATTTGCTGTTAACAAATTTTTACCTGCCTGTGACAGCATGCCTCCCTGTGCAGCTGTTGGAGAGGGGTTAACGTGCCCTTGCCACCCTTCCTAATGATCATGGGAGGGCACCATTAGAGGTTGTGCCAGGGCCTTGTGTGCAGTCACTAGGGGGAGTGAGGTTTATCATGTTCCTCAGTCAGAGGGACTGGGTGTTCAGCTTCACATGATGTGGTCCTTTGATTCATGGCAACATCAATCTCATCGCTTCCTGCCATGGCCCATTCACAATCTCACTGTCTATCCACATTGACCACCGTCTACTTGGACCTGCACCAATGGGCCATCAGTGTAATAAAGCAGTCACATAATGTGTTCACCACAGACAGTGCTACTGCATCGAATCAAGTGTACTTTTTTTTTGCTTTTGCTTTTTGTTCATTCGTGTGATGTGGGGCATCGCTGGCTGGGCAAGCACCTGTTCCTCATTTGGTAAAGCTTAATACAATCTCCAATGTCAAAACTTTTAGACAATAGACAATAGACAATAGGTGCAGGAGTAGGCCATTCAGCCCTTCGAGCCTGCACCGCTATTCAATATAATCATGGCTGATCATTCCTAATTAGTATCCTGTTCCTGCCTTATCTCCATAACCCTTGATTCCACTATCTTTGAGAGCTCTATCCAACTCTTTCTTAAATGAATCCAGAGACTGGGCCTCCACTGCCCTCTGGGGCAGAGCATTCCACACAGCCACCACTCTCTGGGTGAAGAAGTTTCTCCTCATCTCTGTCCTAAATGGTCTACCCCGTATTTTTAAGCTGTCTCCTCTGGTTCAGCACTCACCCATCAGTGGAACATGTTTCCTGCTGCCAGAGTGTCCAATCCTTTCATAATCTTATACGTCTCAATCAGATCCCCTCTCAGTCTTCTAAACTCAAGGGTATACAAGCCCAGTCGTTTCAGTCTTTCAGTGTAAGGTAATCCCGCCATTCCAGGAATTGACCTCGTGAACCTACGATGCACTCCCTAAATAGCTAGAACGTCTTTCCTCAAATTTGGAGACCTGAACTGCACGCAGTACTCCAGGTGTGGTCTCACCAAGGTCCTGTACAGCTGCAGAAGCACCTCTTTGCTTCTATACTCAATCCCTCTTGTTATGAAGGCCAGCATGCTATTAGCCTTCTTCACTACCTGCTGTACCTGCATGCTTGCCTTCATTGACTGGTGTACAAGAACACCCAGATCTCTCTGTACTGCCCCTTTACCTAAATTGATTCCATTTAGGTAGTAATCTGCCTTCCTGTTCTTGCCACCAGAGTGGATAACCATACATTTATCCACATTAAACTGCATCTGCCATGCATCTGCCCACTCACCTAACTTGTCCAGGTCACCCTGTAATCTCCTAACAACCTCATCACATTTCACCCTGCCACCCAGCTTTGTATCATCAGCAAATTTGCTAATGTTATTGCTGATACCAGAATTAATAATTTCAGAATTATTACTCTATACAATAGCTCCCCTCCAGCTTTTCTCTCCTTAGTTGACATTTATATATAAAACTACTTCTATATTTACAGCTAACCTTTTATTGTGTGGCACCTATAGGAGAATGAACATGCTGGTTGATCAAATATTCCGGTTGATCAGTAGGTAAACATAATCAAGGTAAAAACACACACTTCGTAACAGAAACATAATGTAGGGGAATATACACATCACTGTTTTACTTTATTTGCAGCACTAGTCACATAAATAAGAATGTAACTGACTTAAATAAATCTTACTGACAGAGAGCCTTCTCACTTGCACTGTCAACTGATTACTCGGACATCGCGGTGTTTGAGGAGAAATTGACTCAAAATTGACTTGAAATTGAATCAATTATTGATATTTTGTGTGGTCATTCAATTGAAAACAAGTACATTTACATTGAAGTAAATAACTTTTTAAAACTATAATAATTGGACAGAATAATACAGTAAACTTTGCAGTGTTTGAGGTATATGATTTTTGCTGGTTTATCAACAAGTTAGAGACATAAAACTTTGTAGACAAGTAGGAGGCTGGGAGAACACAGGAAGCCAGGAAGCATTAGAAGATAGAGAAGACAACGTTTCGGGTGTAACCCTCTTCAGGACTCAAGAAAGGTTACACCTGAAACGTTGATTTCTCACCTCCTGATGCTGCCTGGTTTATCAAAAGTACCAGTTCATAAGTTGCTAGTTAAAACAAAGGTCGCTGTATTATATCTCATGTTCTCAACATCTCTGTCTTCACAAATTCAGACACTTACACAATGTTTCCAAAATAGATTCACTTCAGACTTGGAAGATTGTTAGGTCATTGCCTTGAGGACTGTTGACCTCAATTCTGACCATGTCTCAATCATTTCTCCATTGGGATGATTTTTTATCCTTTCAAAAGGATGTTGTCATTGGTAAACCTGTCCATTTCCTAAGCTGGAAGACCCATGTTTGCTTGGATTCCTTTTTTAGAGAAACACCATTGTTTAACTCAGTAGTTGACTCAGAACATGACCTGGAGGACATTTAGTCTTTTGAATGGCCAACATTGAAGATGGCTGCTCTGTTGAAACAAGTTGTTGTTCCATGTATCATTCCGAATTTTCAGACTAAGCAATTATCTCTTCTTGACTGTGTTCTGCCTTTGTTAATGTTGGTTTGGTTTCCATGAAACACATTGGAATTTGGGTGCAATTAATCTTCACTTGTTCAAGGAAATCTTTATTCTCAATCTGCTGATATGTCTATCTATGTTGAATTAAATCAGCTCTTTATTTCAACTTCTTGAGTAGCTTCGGCATTTCAATTCACTCTCTGTGGAGGTCTTCCTAGTGAAATGGATATTTGCACATCCCCAAATGTCATCCTAGCAGACTGCTGTTTGTTAACATTATCTATGTCACTGGTTCAGATAATTGATCTCTGGACAACAAGGAATTAAATTGTTAACACTGAACCTGTGTTAGCTCATTAGCCACCAACTCAATCAAGTCTTCTGTATCAATTTGTCAGCGGTTACCTTTTGTCTGAGTAACTTCAGTCAAAGATTCATTAATGAGCTTAATTGGGCTATATTGCTCAATCTTGTTCTTGGATTTGTTTCTTTGGGCAAAAATTGATGATTTTTCTCTTTTGAGTTTTCTTTAGTGATGATAAAAATTACAAACTAGGAGCAAAAGGAGACCATTCTTCCCCTTAAACCAACTCTACTATTCAATAATATTGTGGCTGATTTGTTGATGTTTCAAAATCCCACCCCCTCCAACTCTCCCCGATAACCTTTAATTCCACTGTCTAACAAGAATCCATCCATCTGTGTCTCGAAAATATTCTGCGACCCTGTCTCCACTGATTTCAGAGGCAGAGAGTTCTCAAGTTGCATAACCTTCTTGGGGGGATAAAAAAGTTCTCATCTCTGCTTTGAAAGGGCAGCTCCTATTTTAAAACCTGCCTCTTTGTTCTGGACTGATCCATAAGAGGAAACATCCCATCTACATCCATCTTGTCAATGCCATCATATACACTTCAATCAAGCCATTCCACTCTCTTCCAAACTATCCAACTTATCCTCAGAAAACAACCCATTCATTCCAGGTATCAATCCAATAAACTTCCTCTGCACCTGTGTCCTTCCTTAAATAACACTACCAAAATTGCACACATGATTTGAAGTTGCCAGTGTTGGATTGGGGTGTACAAAGTTAAAAATCACAACACCAGGTTATAGTCCAACAGATGTATTTGGAAGCATTAGCTTTCGGAGCACTGCTCCTTCATCAGGTGGTTGTGGAGCAGGACACAGAATTTATAGCAAAAGTTTAATATGTGATGCAACTGAAATTATATATTGAAAAAGACCTGGATTGTTTGTTAACATAGAACATAGAACATAGAACAATACAGCACAGAACAGGCCCTTCGGCCCACGATGTTGTGCCGAACTTCTAACCTAGATTAAGTACCCATCCATGTACCTATCCAAATGCCGCTTAAAGGTCGCCAATGATTCCGACTCTACCACTCCCACGGGCAGCGCATTCCATGCCCCCACCACTCTCTGGGTAAAGAACCCACCCCTGACATCTCCCCTATACCTTCCACCCTTCACCTTAAATTTATGTCCCCTTGTAACACTCTGTTGTACCCGGGGAAAAAGTTTCTGACTGTCTACTCTATCTATTCCTCTGATCATCTTATAAACCTCTATCAAGTCACCCCTCATCCTTCGCCGTTCCAACGAGAAAAGGCCGAGAACTCTCAACCTATCCTCGTACGACTTCCTCTCCATTCCAGGCAACATCCTGGTAAATCTTCTCTGCACCCTCTCCAAAGCTTCCACATCTTTCCTAAAGTGAGGCGACCAGAACTGCACACAGTACTCCAACTGTGGCCTAACCAAAGTCCTGTACAGCTGCAACATCACTTCACGACTCTTGAATTCAATCCCTCTGCTAATGAACGATAATACTCCATAGGCCTTCTTACAAACTCTATCCACCTGAGTTGCAACCTTCAAAGATCTATGAACATAGACCCCAAGATCCCTCTGTTCCTCCACCTGACTAAGAACCCTATCATTAACCCTGTATTCCACATTCTTATTTGTTCTTCCAAAATGGACAACCTCACACTTGGCAGGGTTGAACTCCATCTGCCACTCCTCAGCCCAGCTCTGCATCATATCTAAGTCCCTCTGCAGCCGACAACAGCCCTCCTCACTGTCCACAACTCCACCTATCTTCGTATCATCTGCAAATTTACTGACCCACCCTTCGACTCCCTCATCTAAGTCATTAATAAAAATTACAAACAGCAGAGGACCCAGAACTGATCCCTGCGGAACTCCACTTGTAACTGGGCTCCAGGCTGAATATTTACCATCTACCACCACTCTCTGCCTTCGACCAGTTAGCCAGTTTTCTATCCAATTGGCCAAATTTCCCTCTATCCCATGCCTCCTGACTTTCCGAAAAGCCTACCATGGGGAACCTTATCAAATGCCTTACTAAAATCCATGTACACTACATCCACTGCTCTACCCTCATCCACATGCTTGGCCACCTCCTCAAAGAATTCAATAAGACTTGTAAGGCAAGTCTTACCCTTACCCTTCACAAATCCGTGCTGGCTGTCCCTAATCAAGCAGTGTCTTTCCAGATACTCATAAATCCTATCCCTCAGTACCCTTTCCATTACTTTGCCTACCACAGAAGTAAGACTAACAGGCCTGTAATTCCCAGGGTTATCCCTATTCCCTTTTTTGAACAGGGGCACAACATTCGCTACTCTCCAGTCCCCTGGTACCACCCCCATTGCCAGTGAAGACGAGAAGATCATTGCCAACGGTACTGCAATTTCCTCTCTTGCTTCCCACATAATCCTAGGATATATCCCGTCAGGCCCGGGGGACTTGTCTATCCTCAAGTTGTTCAAAATGTCCAACACATCTTCCTTCCTAACAGGTATCTCTTCTAGCTTACCAATCCATTTCACACTCTCCTCTTCTACAATACGGTCCCTCTCGTTCGTAAATACTGAAGAGAAGTACTTGTTCAAGACCTCTCCTATCTCTTCCGACTCAATACACAGTCTCCCACTACTGTCCTTGATCGGACCTACCCTCGTTCTCGTCATTCTCAGGTTTCTCACATATGCATAAAATGCCTTGGGGTTATCCTTGATCCTATCCGCCAACGATTTTTCATGCACTCTCTTAGCTCTCCTAATCCCTTTCTTCAGGTCCCTTCTGGCTATCCTGTATCCCTCCACTGCTCTGTCTGAATCCTGTTTCCTCAACCTTATGTAAGCCTCCTTCTTCCTCTTTACCAGACATTCAACCTCTCTCGTCAACCAAGGCTCCCTCACACGACCATTTCTTTCCTGCCTGATAGGTACATACATATCATGGACACGTCGTATCTGCTCTTTGAAAAAGCTCCACATTTCCACCACATCCTTCCCTGACAGCCTATGCTCCCAACGTATGCTCCTCAAATCCTGCCTTACAGCATCGTAATTTCCCTTCCCCCAATTATAAAATCTACCTTGTTGTGCGCACCTATCTCTCTCCATAACCAAGGTGAAAGTCACAGAATTGTGGTCACCATCACCAAAATGTTCACCCACTAACAAGCCCACCACTTGTCCCGGTTCATTACCGAGTACCAAATCCAATATGGCCTCCCCTCTGGTTGGACAATCTACATACTGCGTTAGAAAAGCTTCCTGGACACACTGCACAAACACCGCCCCATCCAATCTACTTGATCTAAAGAGCTTCCAATCAATATTTGGGAAGTTGAAGTCGCCCATGACTACGACCCTGTGGCTTCTGCACCTTTCCAAAATCTGTTTCCCAATCTGTTTCTCCACATCTCTGCTGCTATTGGGGGGCCTATAGTAAACACCCAACAAGGTGACTGCACCTTTCCTATTTCTGACTTCAGCCCATACTACCTCCAAAGGCAGATCCCCCTCGAACTGCCTTTCTGCAGCCGTTATACCATTTCTAATTAGCAATGCCACCCCACCTCCTTTTTTCCCACCCTCCCTAATCTTACTGAAACACCTGTAACCAGGAACCTCCAACAGCCATTCCTGTCCCTCATCTATCCACGTTTCCGTGATGGCCACAACATCGTAGTCCCAGGTACCGATCCACGCCTTAAGTTCACCCACCTTATTTCTGATACTCCTTGCGTTGAAGTATACGCACTTGAGCCCATCTCTGTGTCCGCAAGTAGTCCCTGTCAGTGCTACCTTCTCCACAGCCTCCCTACAGTCTTGGGCATCCTGACACACAGCTAGCTTACTTGCTGGACTACAAGTCCGGATCCCATCCCCCTGCCAAATTAGTTTAAACCCCCCCGAAGAGTGCTAGCAAACCTACCCCCCAGGATATTGGTGCCCTTCTGGTTCAGGTGCAACCCGTCCTGTTTGTACAGGTCCCACCTTCCCCAGAATGCAGTCCAATTGTCCAAATATCTGAAGCCCTCCCTCCTACACCAGCCTTGCAGCCACGTGTTCAACTGCACTCTCTCCCTATTCTTTGCCTCACTGTCACGTGGTACCGGCAACAACCCAGAGATGACGACTCTGTCTGTCCTAGCTTTTAGCTTCCAGCCTAACTCCTTGAGCTCTTGAATGACCTCCCCACCCCTCTTCCTACCTATGTCGTTAAACATTAAGTCTCTCAATGTTTAGAATGACCATGTTGGTTTCAGTTCTTTCATATGTTAATCCCAAAACGTTTTTTGAAGTTACATTCTCAAGTGAATTTTAACAATAGGTGACATGTCGGCCCAGATAATGCATTGAAGGTGTGAGCTGCCCTGTGTGAGATAGTCTGTGCCCCAATGTTCAGACTGATTCTATTTCTAAAAAAAGGGATTTACAGAATCTTACATGAATTCATAATGTTTTTGAGCAAAATAAAATGTTATTCTGCAAGAACAAATTCACACCACAAACCTATATGTGTATGTGTGTGTAGGGGCGGGTATGAGTGTCTGTGAGAAAGTGCGTGTATGTGTATGTGTGAGAGTGTGAGTGTGAGTGTAAGTGTAAAAGGGTATATATCTGTGAGAGGGTGCTTGTGTGAGCGTATGAGAGAGAGCTTGTGTATGAGAGAGGGTCTGCGTGAGTGTATGGGTCTGTAGAAGTGGGGTATGATGCTCAACTCATCGACTGCCAGGTACAATATGCCACAGGGAGAAACTGTAATGACTTCCTCAGGAGACAGACTTGAGCTGCAACCAACAGGGTACCCTCCATTGTTCAGTACCTCCCAGGAGCCGAAAAACTACGCCATATTCTTTGCAGCCTGCAACACATTATCAATGAGGATGAGCACCTCACCAAGACCCTCCCTACGCCTCCACTTCTCGTCTTTAAACAACCATCAAACCTCAAACAGATCATTGTTTGCAGCAAACTGCCGAGCCTTCAGGCCAACGACATACAACCCTGTCACGGCCCCTCATAATTTTACAAACCTCCATAAGGTCACCCCTCAGCCTCTGATGCTCCAGAGAAAACAGCCCCAGCCTATTCAGCCTCTCCCTATAGATCAAATCATTCCTATTTGACATGAAAACAGTGTAATCAATCAAATTATGGTGCCTCCCCCTTGAGAATTTTGATGTGAAATTTTGGGGCATTAGGATTAGTGACTGATCACAATAACAATGATTAAAGGAGATAGAAGATCACAACAGCAGCCTCACTTTCTGTTCATCAATTAATTTTTAATTATCTGCTGACTGATCGCCTGAGATTGCATGAACACAAACTCATATCTCTCATACTCTGAAGCTGTACATTTGATCCATAATTCATCCACTATTTCCTAAAATACGGACCATGTACTCAATCAGAGAGGCCTCTGCGTCATGTGCAGCTCTCCATAATCATTAACTACATTCATGGCATGCAGGTGGGGTGCACCCACCCATGGTTTATTTACAATTGAAGACTGTGATCTGTCTTTTCATTAGAAGACTTCTCCAGTATTGTGTAATGTATAAATAATGTACTTTTTTAACTCATTCATGGACTGTGTGCATCACTGGCGACACTAGCATTTATTTCCCATTTCTAAGTAATAAGATAGTGATGAGCTACCTCCTTGATCACAGTCCTTGGGGTGTAGCCACAGCTCAGATCTGTTCCAGAGGGACGTCCACAATTTTGACTGACAGTAAAGGAATGGCCGATACATTTCCAAGTCAGAATGGTGAGTGGTTGAAGGGGTACTTGGAGAGGGTGGTGTTCCTTCTAGATGGTCAAAGCTGAGGGTTTGCAAAGTGCTGTGATGTTTGTTAAATCCATTCCTATGTCTGGAGTAACTTCACACCATGTGAATATCCCAGCTGCGTGGTGGCTCAGTGGTTAGCACTGCAGCCTCCCAGCGCCACAGACAGTAGGATTCGAGCCTCCACTTGTGTGGAGCTTGCACATGCTCCCCATGTCAACATGAATTTCTTCTGGGTGCTCCAGTTTCCTCCCACAGTCCAAACATGTGCAGGTTAGGTGAATTAGCCATGCTAAATTCTTCCCTAGTGTTCAGGGATGTGTAGGTGGAGAAACACCGTGTCTCCACGTGGGGCGAGACTCGTTCCCAGACAGCAGCTGGAAAGGGAAGAGGCAGACAGACACAGGGCACAATGCAAACAGTGCAAACCTAAACCCCTGGAGGCAGTGCTGACTAACTTGCAAACAACTTAGATCAGGGTCAAATACAATACATCCAGCTGCAAATATCATCTGATCATACCTGAATTGCTGGCCTCTCCACTCACTGCACTGAAATACCAGCCTCATGTACACCTCTCCACTCACCGCACTGAAATACCAGCCTCATGTACACCTCTCCACTCACCGCACTGAAATACCAGCCTCATGTACACCTCTCCACTCACCGCACTGAAATACCAGCCTCATGTACACCTCTCCACTCACCGCACTGAAATACCAACCTCATGTACACCACTCCACTCACTGCACTGAAATACCAGCCGCATGTACATCACTCCACTCACCGCACTGAAATACCATCGTCATGTAGACCTTACCATTTACCGCATTGAAACTCTCGCCTATTGGATACCATTCTATTTACCATATCTACATCTCTCACTACCAGTCACACATCCCTCACACGCTGCTGCATACTGGTATGTCTCAGCTGCACATTGTCAACTATTTCTGAATATAGTCTGTGGCCAATGTGAGTATGGGCACCATTGAGATTGATGTTAACATAGAACATAGAACATAGAACAATACAGCACAGAACAGGCCCTTCGGCCCACGATGTTGTGCCGAACTTCTAACCTAGATTAAGTACCCATCCATGTACCTATCCAAATGCCGCTTAAAGGTCGCCAATGATTCCGACTCCACCACTCCCACGGGCAGCGCATTCCATGCCCCCACCACTCTCTGGGTAAAGAACCCACCCCTGACATCTCCCCTATACCTTCCACCCTTCACCTTAAATTTATGTCCCCTCGTAACACTCTGTTGTACCCGGGGAAAAAGTTTCTGACTGTCTACTCTATCTATTCCTCTGATCATCTTATAAACCTCTATCAAGTCACCCCTCATCCTTCGCCGTTCCAACGAGAAAAGGCCGAGAACTCTCAACCTATCCTCGTACGACTTCCTCTCCATTCCAGGCAACATCCTGGTAAATCTTCTCTGCACCCTCTCCAAAGCTTCCACATCTTTCCTATAGTGAGGCGACCAGAACTGCACACAGTACTCCAACTGTGGTCTAACCAAAGTCCTGTACAGCTGCAACATCACTTCACGACTCTTGAATTCAATCCCTCTGCTAATGAACGATAATATTCCATAGGCCTTCTTACAAACTCTATCCACCTGAGTGGCAACCTTCAAAGATCTATGTACATAGACCCCAAGATCCCTCTGTTCCTCCACCTGACTAAGAACCCTACCATTAACCCTGTATTCCGCATTCTTATTTGTTCTTCCAAAATGGACAACCTCACACTTGGCAGGGTTGAACTCCATCTGCCACTCCTCAGCCCAGCTCTGCATCATATCTAAGTCCCTCTGCAGCCGACAACAGCCCTCCTCACTGTCCACAACTCCACCTATCTTCGTATCATCTGCAAATTTACTGACCCACCCTTCGACTCCCTCATCTAAGTCATTAATAAAAATTACAAACAGCAGAGGACCCAGAACTGATCCCTGCGGAACTCCACTTGTAACTGGGCTCCAGGCTGAATATTTACCATCTACCACCACTCTCTGCCTTCGACCGGTTAGCCAGTTTTCTATCCAATTGGCCAAGTTTCCCTCTATCCCATGCCTCCTGACTTTCCGCATAAGCCTACCATGGGGAACCTTATCAAATGCCTTACTAAAATCCATGTACACTACATCCACTGCTCTTCCCTCATCCACATGCTTGGTCACCTCCTCGAAGAATTCAATAAGACTTGTAAGGCAAGACCTACCCTTCACAAATCCGTGCTGGCTGTCCCTAATCAAGCAATGTCTTTCCAGATACTCATAAATCCTATCCCTCAGTACCCTTTCCATTACTTTGCCTACCACAGAAGTAAGACTAACAGGCCTGTAATTCCCGGGGTTATCCCTATTCCCTTTTTTGAACAGGGGCACAACATTTGCTACTCTCCAGTCCCCTGGTACCACCCCCGTTGCCAGTGAAGACGAGAAGATCATTGCCAACGGTACAGCAATTTCCTCTCTTGCTTCCCACATAATCCTAGGATATATCCCGTCAGGCCCGGGGGACTTGTCTATCCTCAAGTTGTTCAAAATGTCCAACACATCTTCCTTTCTAACAGGTATCTCTTCTAGCTTACCAGTCCATGTTGCTTTGCTCCCTCAGCTACAACCCACCTCCCCTTCAGCATGCATTCCCTTCTGGTTTGCAATTTGCAGAAAATGTCAACACATCTCCCTGATGTTCCTCCAGCCACCCCGCTCCCATTGTCACTACAGCTCCAGACTTATGTATTTCCCTGCAGCAAGCAATGAACTATCACTTTGTGTTGAACTGGCGTGCAGACAGGTAACCCAGGTGGGACAATTGACTCGAGGTGTAGGAACATCGTTGCTCACTCTCACACTCAGCAGCTCAGATATCGGCACTGACTGGGCAATGGAGAACAGCTCAAGGCAGGACCAGCACAGGGTGAGCCAGAAGGTGTGAGTGGGCAATGTAGTGTCAACTGACAGGTGGGTGAGTGTGCAGATGGGTTCTGCTGCAGGGACTACAAGTGAGGAGTTCTCTGGGTGGTGTACAATCAGGTGATGCATTGCCAGCCCTGGTAGAAAATCTGACATCTTTGCTAGTTTGTTCTCATCTCTAACCGCAGGATGTGGTGACTGATTCCATGGGAAAGCTTGAGAATTGGACCATTGCTCCAGCCTGGTGTTCATCTGTTCTATGCTGTGATTCCTTTATTTACCAATATGTGGGACAGGCACTAACATGGAAGCTATTAAGTTTGAGCGCCATGGGTTTCTAACAATTCTCAAAATTTAGCACCAGGGAAGTGACATAATCCCCCATCCTAATGGGCAAGGACTGTGTGTTCGATAAGGAGGGTCAAAGGTAATGTCTTTGATTTGCTCCATGTTTAATTAGAGGCAAAACTGTTTCTCCAGCCTCTGCATTCTGAGCTAGAGTGAAGTGCTCGCATTTGAAGTGATTTTGTGTTTCCCAATGATCTGTCCAAGGGGCAGTGTGCAGCTATGAAATGACAAGACCAAGGGTAAATCACAAAGCAGCTCCCATGAAAACGCTGCAGGACTAATTTACTGTGGATTAACTTTAATCATAAAGTTATTGGGTGAATGTCAAGAAACCATTAGCAAGAACCGATTAAGTCACTAAATCAGATCGTAAAATTATATCAAACAGTTGAGCTGTTTTTGTATATATGTTTGTCCATCCACAAAATAATAATGATTTGTTCTGATGAGCTGGGTGTAAAATTGGTCATGTCCAGTTTGATTGTGTTGAAACACTGGCTGAAGCATTAATCTTGAATATCAATCTCAAAGTGTCTTGAGAAACCTTTTGCTGCCAATCTTTGTGGTTAATAAACACATTGCTTCCTTCAACACAGAGGCCGTTTCACCATCACAATGTTACAGTGCTGGGCTGGACATCTATTCCAAATTCTTTCCTGGGTCTGGGCTAGTCTTTCATTGGCCATCACTTATTGTCCTTGAAAAGTTGGTGGTGCACTGCCTTCTTAAACCGCTGGGGGGTTTAAGTATACACCCACACAGTGCTGCTAAAAAAGGGAACTCCGAGACTCTGACCCAGCAACAGGGAAGAATTGGTAATATATTTCCAAATCAGGATGGTGTAATACTTGGAGTAAACCTCAGAGGTGGTGATGTCCCATGTTTTCAATGCCTTTGTCCACCTCGATTTCAAAGATCGTACATTTTAAAAGTGCTGTCTCCCCTTCACCGTGGTCAAAACTGTGCTGCCCAGGGACAGGGACAGAAATCACAGGTCCTGGATGTCTGTTTCATTCACACAGAAAGAATCCATAAACAGCAGCAAGCTGATCTGTTTTAATGATTCCCCAGTGGGATACATATTGACAACGAAACTGGCAGAACCGGTCTCTAAATAAAACCACGAGATGTTTTATACCCACTTGAGAGGATAGACTGAGCCTCAGTTTAATGTCTCATCCAGAAGACAGCACTCCCAATAGTGCTGCACTCCCTCACTGCGGTGCCACCCATTGTACATGTCCTACTGTTTGAAATGGTGTTCAAAGCCCCAACCTCCTGAATATCAGAATAACAAGAGCCAACACTGAGTTGCTTACACATCAAGGCTTTCAGGAATAACAATCATCAGCATTGAGGCAGGATTTTTTTGCAAGAAAGGTTAAGAGAAACCAGTCACTCCTATCCAATACCATGGTGTGTCTTGTCCCATACAGTAAAGCCTGACTCCTCACTCCCTAGACTTCATCAATGGGTATCCAATGGCTACACATAGAACATAGAACATTACAGCGCAGTACAGGCCCTTCGGCACTCGATGTTGCACTACTCTGTCATACTAAATCTGAAGCCCATCCCATCTACACTATTCCATGTATGCCGATTTGCCTGTCCAATGACGACTTAAATGCACTTAAACTTGGCGAATCTACTACCAATGCAGACAAAGCATTCCATACCCTTACTACTCTGAGTAAAGGAACTACCTCTGACATCTGTCTTATACCTATCCCCCCTCACTTTAAAGTTGTGCCCCCTCGTGTTTGCCATCCCCATACTTGGAAAAAGGCTCTCCCGGTCCAACCTATCTAACCCTCTGATTATCTTGTATGTCTCTATTCAGTCACCTCTCAACCTTCTTCTCTCTAATGAGAACAGGCTCAAGGCCCTCAGCCTTTCCTCGTAAGACATTCCTTCCATACCAGGCAACATCCTAGTAAATCTCCTCTGCACCCTTTCCAAAGCTTCCACATCCTTCTTATAATGCGGTGACCAGAACTGTACACAATAATCCAAGTGTGGCCGTACCAGAGCTTTATACAGCTGCAGCATAACCTCCTGGTTCCAGAACTCAATCCCTCTGTTAATAAAGGCCAAAACACTATTTGCCTTCTTAAAAACCTTGTCAATCTGGGTGGCAACTTTCAGGGATCTATGTACATGGACACAGATCTCTCTGCTCATCTGCACTCCCAAGAATATTACCATTAGCCCAGTACTTTGCATTCCGATTACTCTGGCCAAAGTGTATCACCTCACACTTGTCCACATTAAACTCCATTTGCCACCTCTCAGCCCAGCTCTGCATCCTATCTATGTCTCTCTGCAACCTACTACATCCTTCATCATTATCCACAACTCCACTGACCTTAGTGTCGTCCGCAAATTTACTAACCCACCCTTCTAAGCCCTCATCCCGGTCATTTATAAAAATACAACAGCTACCTTGTACCATTTTTAACACTGTGGCAAATAGACAATTGCCCTTTGTAGTACCTTGTCTTTTCCAAAAGGATGATTTACAGTCAGACTTATATGGGCAGGCTGTTCAGTAACTAAAGGAAGAAAGGTATAATTTGGAGTTGAAGTGATCTTTTACAGGACATGGTGCTCACACATCAAGGCTTTTGGGAATAGTAATGGATTTCATGATGTGATTTTATGCACTGGGGAAAGTAACTCAGCACAGGATCAGATGCCAATTCAGAACTCAATTGACATTGAGTGGTGCAGACATGGAGAAAGACATCTTGACCCAAAAGACATCTTGCCTGCTTCTAATGTTAGCATTGAGATGTTGATTTGACATTTCCATGCTCAAACTGAAAGCTGCAACATTCTGCCATTGCTTGCAATCTCATCAGTCTGTATTCAGTGTCAACCACACTCTCAGTCAGAATTAACCCCTAGATTCTAGATCGGTTCTGGTCAACCCACTCAGATATTATTATCCACTTATGGAGCAGATGGGACTTGAACCTAGGCTGCCTTGTCCAGAGGTAGGGACAGTACCACTAGAAGCCATTACCACAGACTCTATACCAAGTGGCATCTATATCCTTATGATTTGCTCAGTACTTTCAATGAATGGTGCAGTTCTCACTCAACATTGTGATGCACAGGTGGCCCTGCTTATTTGGCCCTCCTGTTTGTATTCTGCCTCAAATATTATTTCACGCACCCCACCACGATGGGCTGCAGTCATGAACTGTACATAGTGGCATGACCAGAACTGATATCAGAGAGTGGCTTCCAACTTGTTTCAACTACAGGAAGGCAAACAACAAATAAATATCGAATTGCTGTAAATCAAGCAACTAAATAATTGGGATGAAATTAGATCGCTTGGAAAGGAGAGACAAACAAAGAAATTCTATCAAAATTCCATCATTGTCATGGAACATTTTGTTTATTCATTTTTGGGATGTGGGCGTCACCATCTGGGTCCAGTATTTATAAGACCATAAGACATTGGAGTGGAAGTAAGGCTATTCAGCCCATTGGGTCCACTCTGCAATTTAAACATTGCTGATGGGTATTTCAACTCCACTTACCCGCACTCTCCCCATAGCTCTTAATTTCTTACGAGATCAAAAATTTATCAATCTCTGCCTTGAAGACATTTAACGTCCCAACCTCCACTGTGCTCCGTGGCAATGAATTCCACAGGCCCACCACTCTCTGGCTGAAGAAATGACTCCTCATTTCTGTTCTAAATTGACCCTCTCTAATTCTAAAGGCTGTGTTCACGGGTCCTAATCTCCCCAACTAATGGAAACAATTTCCCACTAGACTCTGCTTCCAGCTGATTTTTGTCAGTTCCTCTCTCATGCCCATGTAATTATCTTTATTTAACTGTAACACCATTTTGCCTCCTAAGTGTAACATCCAATTTTGCCTCCTAAGTGTTCCCTTACTTTAAGATGTTTTATAAAGTCTGGATCATTATATAGCACTAAGTGCAGAATATTCTGCTGTCTTGTGGGCTCCATCACAAGCTGTTCCAAGCTGTTCCAAAAAGCCATCCTGTAAGCATTCCATAAATTCCCTTTCTTTGGATCCACCGGCAACATTATTCACCCAGCCCACCTGCATATTGAAGTCCCCCATGATCATCGTGACCTTGCCTTTCTGACATGCCCTGTCTATTTCCTGGTACATCTTGTGCCCCTGGTCCTGACCACTGCTGGGAGGTCTGTATACCTCCCATTATGGCTTTTTTTGCGTTTGTGATTCCTCAACTCCACCCACACAGACTCCACATCATCTGACCCTATGTCATTCAGTGCCATAGATTTAATTTCATTCTTACCTAACAAGGCAACCCCACCCCCTCTGCCCACCTCCCTGTCTTTTTGATAAATTGTAAATCCTTGGAAGTTTAACTGCCTGTCCTGAACCCCCTGCAACCACGTTTCTGTGATGTCTAATACATGATAATCACTCATGATGATTTGTGCCATTAATTCATCTACTTTGTTATGAATACCACGAGCATTCAGGTAAAGCACCTTAATGCTAATCTTCTTATCCACATGATTTCCAACATCTCTGTAATATGTCCTAAGTTATTCTTCCTTTTTGCTTCATTCCTAGCCTGCCTGGAACTTAAACCCTGCACACATGCTAACCTGCTGCTTATCTTTCTACCTGACTCCATACTCCCTGTTACTTTCCCTTTTCCTTCCCCCGACTCACAAGTTTAAAGTCCTAGTGACTACCCTATTTATCCTTTTCACCAGAACACTGGTTCCAGATCGGTTCAGGTGGAGACCGTCCATGGGTACAGACCCCTCCGGTTCTAAAACTGATGCCAATGTCCGTTATGGAATCCCTTTTTCCCACACCAATCTCTTAGCCACATGTTTACTTCCTTAATTTTCTTATCCCAATGCCAATTAGCACATGGCTGAGGCAGTAATCCAAAGATTATGACCATCGAGGACCTGTTCTTCAATTTCCTTCCTCGTGCTCGATAATCCCCAAACAGGTCCTCCACCCTAGCCTTGCCTATGTTGTTAGTGCCAACGTGGACCACAACACCTGGATCCTCCCCCTCCCGCTCCAATATCCTTTCAAGCCGGTTGGAGATATCCTGCACTCTGGCACCGGGCAGGCAACACACCATGCGGGACTCCTGATCCGGCTTGCAAAAGATACTATCTGTCCCCCTAATTATAGAATCCCCTATAACATCAACTTGTCTTTTTGCTCCCCCCTCTTGAATGGCCTTCTGCACCATGGTGCCGTGGTCAGCTGGCTCATCCTGTCCAGAGCCCTTTTCCTCATCCGTACAGGGAGAAAAAATCTCATCCATGTTGGACAAGGTCAAAGGCTGAGGCTCCTCCATTCCTGACCTTGGAATCCCCCTGCCTGCCTCACTTACAGTCACACCCTGTTGTCCCTGATCACTAACTGAATGTGAATTACTTAATCTGCCGGGTGTGACTGCCTCCTGAAACAAAATGTGCAGGTAACTCTCCCCCTCCCGGATATGCTGCAGTGTTTGAAGCTCAGATTCCAGATCATTAATTCTGATCCAGAATTCTTCCAGCAACCGATGCTTACTGCAGATGTGGTCACTGCTATTCACAATGGGATCAGCCAGCTCCCACATCATACAGCGACAGCACATCACCTGTCCAGACAGCTCTACTTATTTAATTAATTTATACAAATGTATGAGTCTAGTACTTCTCCATGGTCTTATTCAGCTAACCAACTAACAGTAAACTTTTAATGAATCACACGATCCCCAAGAAATATCAATTGAAACGCCTTACCTTAGCAACACACGGGAGTCCTTTTTTTGGGTTAGAGGAGGAGGGCGGGTATAGTGTCTCAGGATTCAGGTGCTGCCTAAATATGTACCCAGCAGCCTCTGCTCCTCGCTGTGGCCTCTCCCTCTGCTGCTCCATTAAAAACCATTCTCGCGCTCTCCCTTCCCAGCAGCTCTCGGCTCTCTCTGCCCTCTCTCCTCTGTAAAAATGGAGGCCTGACACCCGAGGTAAGTCCCTTTTTAAGTGGGAAAACTTACCCTTCCCAGCAGCCCTCGGTTCTCTCCACTCTTTCTCCTCGCCATTCTGTGAAAATGGAGGCCGTCCCTGGGTGAGCCACCTTCTTGGACTGCTGGAGTCCGTTTGCTTAGGTAGATCCATAATACCTTAGTCAGGGAATTCCAGGATTTTGACCCAGCAACAGTGAAGGAACGGTTATCTATTTTCAAGTCATGCTGGAATTCTGGTTTGGAGGGGAAATTGTAGATGGCAATGTACCTATGTATCTGCTGTCCTTGTCCTTCTAGATGGACACAATTGGGGGGTTGGAAGGTGCTCTCCGAGTATAGAATCCCTACAGTGTGAAAACAGGCCCTTCAGCCCAACAAGTCCACACTGACTATCCGAAGAGTAACCATCCAGACCCATTCCCCCAACCTTATAGTTACACCTGACTAATGCACCTAACTTACACATCCCTGAACACTACAGACAATTCAGCATGGCTAATTCACCAAACCTGCATATCTTTGGATTGAGGGAGGAAACTGGAGCACCCAGAGGAAACCCACATAGACTGTTGCCCGAGATTGGAATCAAACCCAGGTCCCAGGCGCTGTGAGGCAGCAGTGCTAACCATTGAGCCACCCGTGCCACATGCATATCTTTGGTGAATTTCTGCAATGTGTCCTGTACATAGTACACACTGCTGCTACTGAGCATCAATGGTGGAGGGAGTGGATGCTTGTGGATGTGGGGTGAATCAAATGGGCTGCTTTGCACTGGATGGTGTCAAGCCGCTTGAGTGTTGATGGGGCTGCACCCATTCAGACAAGTGGGGAAATATATCATCACACTCTTGACTTGTGCCTTATATAATGGTGGACAGGCCTTTGGGAGTCAGGAGGTGAGTTACTCCCCACAGTAATCCTAGTCTCTGAGCTGGTCTTGTAGCCAATGTGTTTATTTGGTGAGTCCAGTTCAGTTTCTAATCAATGGTAAGTCCAGGATGTTGATCGTGGGGGATTCAGTGATGGTAACACTATTAAGGGCTATGGTTACATTTTATCTTATTGGTGATGGTCATAGCCTGGCATTTATGTGGTGTGAATGTTCCTTGCCACTTGTCAGCTCAAGCCTGGATATTGTCCAAATCTTGTTTGCAATTCAACATGAGCTGTTCCAGTATTCAAGGAATTGGGAATGGTGCTGAACATTGGCGAACATTCCCACTTCTGACCTTATGATGGAGGGAAGGTCATTGATGAAGCAACTGAAGATGGCGAGGCAGAGGACAATGCCCTGAGGAACTCCTGCAGAGATGTCCTGGAGCCAGTCACCAGTAAGACTGACCTTCAACTACCATCTTCCTGTGTGCCTGGTATCACTCAAATTAGTGGAGAGTTTGCTCCCTGATACACATTGATTCAAGTTTTGTTAGGGCTCCTTGATACCCTACTCAGTCAAATGCAGTCTTGATGTCTGCATTAGGGCTGTCACTCTCCCCTCCCCTCTGCAATGCAGCTCTTTTGTCCATGTTTGAGCCAAGGCTGTAGTGAGGTCAGGAGCTGAGTGGCCCTGGCGGAACCCAAACTGGGCGTCACTGAGCAGGTGCAGCTTGATAGCACTATTGATGACACTTTCCATTTCAACCAAGAGTAGACTGAGGGGGCCGTAATTGGGTGGGTTGGATTTGTCCTGCCTACTCTCAGTGAAAAATCAAATACTGGAGATCACAATGGGTAAAGCAGCATCCATGGCAAGCTAATGTTTCAAACTAGATGACTCTTCATCAGAGCTGAAGGGGAGTGTGGAGGGGACAGCATTTATGGTACAGTTGTGGGATGCAGTTGGGGGGGGGGGGGGAGCAGATGTGGTGATGGTGGGGTGTAGGGTGCTGGTGGAGAAAGGATATTGATAGTTCAGGTTAAGTGATTGGAATGTGAGAATGGCAGAACAATGGTGTGTCTAACTGCCAGACTGGAAAGAGAATAGCAGTCCCACTGGGGTGGGGGGGGGGGGGGGGGGGGAGGGGAGAGAGGACATGGTAACATGGAATGTAACAAATAAAGCTAAAGAAAAGGGAAGGAATGGAAGTCAGTTCACAGTTTGAAGGTTGAACTCAATATTGAGTCCGGAAGGCTGTAAAATGCCTGGACTGAAGATGAGATGTCCTTCCTCCAGTTTGGGCTGTGATTCCCTCGAGCGTTGCAGCATGCCAAGGACAGACAGCTGAGTATGTGAGCAGGATGCTGTGTTAAAATGACTGGCTACGGGAAGGTCAGGGGTCATGCTTGCAGACAGACTTGGAGGTGTTCTGCCAAGTGGTCACCCGGCCTGCGTTTGATCTCTCCAATATAGAGTAGGCCACATTGAGTGCAGTGAATTGAATACACAAGATTGGAGGAGGTACAGGTGAAATGCTGCTGCACCTGGAAAGACTGTTTCAGCCCTTAGATGGTGAGCAGGGAGGAGGGGAAGGGGCCGGTGTTGCACCCTCTGTGGTTACATGGGATTGGTGTTGGTGGCCGTGGAATGGACTGGGTGACCTGGAGAGAATGATCCCTGTGAAATGCAGACAGGGAGTGAGGAGGTGATGTGTTTTGGTGGTGCCGTTCTGCTCGTGTTGTCTGAAATGGCAGAGAATGATCCTTTGAATACGGAGGCTGGTGGGATGTAGAGGGAGGACAAGGGGAAACCCGATGACACTGCTGTGAGCAAGGGGAAGGGGCAAGGGAGGAAGCACGGGTAATAGGTCGGATGCAGTTGAGGGCCCTGTCAACCAACTAGTTGGGAAACCATGGTCCTAAAAGAAGCTAGCCATGTCAGCAGCGCTGCTTTGGAAGGTGGTATCATCCGAACTGATGCGACGTAGGCAAAGGATCTGGGAGAATGGGGTGGAGACCTTGCAGGACATGGGGTGTGAAGAGCTGTAGTGAAGGGAGGGATATGGGAGTCAGTGGCTTTATAATGGCTGACAGTGGACACTGGCCTTTCCCATAATTCTTTTTCTTGGTACATTGACAACTGCTTCAGTGCCACTTCATGCTCCCACCAGGACCTTGAAAGATTTATTCATTTTGACTCAATTTCCAACCCTCTAACTATATCATCCATTTCCAACACTTCCCTTCCTTTGATCTGTCTGTCTCCGTTTCAGGGAACAAGTACCACTGTGCCGTCACGTCTGTACTGCCAGTGGGACAGGATAAATCCAGGGATGGTGATGGTGGTGTCTGGGAGATTGAAAGGTATGATTCCATGAGTATGACTATGTCAGGCTGTTTGACTTGTCTGCGAGACAGCTCACCTGAATTTGGCACTAGCTCTCAGGTGTTAGTGAGGAGGACTTTGCAGGGTCAACAGGACTGTTTCTGCCATTACCTTTTCTGTTACCTAGGTCAATGCCAGGTTATCCATCCGGTTTCATTTTTTTGAGGCGTCGTAGTGATTGTTACAACTGATTGGCTTGCAAGGCCATTTCAGAGGCAATTGAAAGTCAACCACATTGCTGTGGGTCTGGAGTCACATGTAGGCCAGATGAGGTGAGGATGACAGTTTCCTTCCCTGAAGGTCATGAGTGAACCAGATTAATTAACAAGGCCAACTGGGTATGAAAGAGGAAAAGAGAGGGAAAGAACAGCTGGATTAAGGAGGAAAGGAAAATGCGACATCAATCGGAAGGGAATAGAGGGATGTGGATCCTGTAAGTGAAGACAGTTTTAGTATGGAAGGGCAAAATTGTCAGCACAGGCCTGAAGAGCCCAAAGGCCTGTTACTGTGCTGTTTTTTTTGTGCTTTGTTCTTTGTTCTGAGACAGAAAGGGAAAGCAGAATATGAAGTTCCCATTAAAAATCTCTGGATATTCAAACCTAAAAGATTGAGACTCCACACTTAATTTTGGTAGCAGTTACCTGGCAGTAACACATCACAGTGTTGAAAGGATCGTAGGCTCAGATGGATGAGACTCAGGTTTTTGAGGTGGCTAGTTTCTGGTTATTGTGCAAATTTAACACCTTCTTGTGATTCGAGCATGTCAGGAATGAGGCGACAGTGAGATGCTGTTTCTGTGAAGCTAATGGTGGAAATGCTGGAGATTGTGATTCGAGTTTAACTGCTGATCTGCTTCTGCGCCTAAAGTTACACATGAATTACAAACAATTCCATCGTTCTCAATAAAACCAAAAACAACTGTGGATGCTGGAAGTCAGAAGCAAACCAGAAATGTCTTTGAAACACCAGTTCAACCCAAAACAATAATGCTGATTGCTCTCCACAGATGCTGCCAGACCTGTGAAACCTTTCTAGCAATTTTTGTTTTTGTTGTTGTGGACAGGAAAAGGAGCAGAGAATGGTCAGGCGAGGAGAATGAGCAGCTATTCATGGGGTTTATTAGTTTTTATATAT
This sequence comes from Chiloscyllium plagiosum, assembly GCF_037043375.1. Lineage (NCBI taxonomy): Eukaryota > Metazoa > Chordata > Chondrichthyes > Orectolobiformes > Hemiscylliidae > Chiloscyllium > Chiloscyllium plagiosum. The sequence continues at coordinate 43,901,915 of NW_028270166.1, read as the reverse complement.
TCTTGGGATGAGGGCATCGCTGTCTAGGCCAGCATTTATTGCCAATCCCTACTTGTCCAGAGAGCAGTTAAGTATCAACCACATTGCTGTCGGTCTGGAGTCACATGTAGGCCAGACCAGGTAAAGATGGCAGTTTCCTTCCCTCAAGAACAGTCATGAACCAGATGGGTTTTTACAACAACTGACAATAGATTCATAATCATTAGACTCTTAATTCCAGACATTTATTTAAAAATTGAATTCAAATTTCATCATTTGCCATGGCTGGTTTTGAAAACTGGTCCACAGAACATTAATGGCTATGAACAGGTTATGTGTAATAGTAGACCATATGATAACTAGGTCATCATTCTCAACATTGTTTTGAGAGGGAAATCTCAATCTTGTATCACTCAGTATTAATACGTTGACTGTAATTAATGTTTCAACTGGATGGAGCTCTGCTGCTCATTTGAACAAATCTTTTCAGAAATTAAAACATCAGAATCAAACTTGGGATATCCAAAATTCAGATTTTTAATGGCATGCAGGCTGCAGGGAATATGTTAAATGGGATTTGAGCTAATTTGTACAAATATGTTTGGGATTTGGTGTAGGCAAATGAATCTGTCCATACTCACCAGTGTTACTTCTTAAAACTGACACCAATCTCTGGAGTTGAGTGTATGATGCTCATAAAGCACAGGAGAGGCAGCATCCGAGGAGCAGGAGAATCGACGTTTCTGGCAAAAGCCCAAAGCCCAAAAGATGAATTTCACAATTACACTGACTCACTGCACACTCCTCCCATTCTGTTACACAGTGAGACTAACTCACTGCACACTACTCCCAGTCTGTTACTCAGCAATACTGACTCACTGCACACTCCTCCCAGTCTGTTTCACAGTGATACTGACCCACTGCACATTCCTCCCAGTCTGTTACACAGCGATACTGACTCACCTGTACATTCCTCCCAGTCTGCTTCAGTGATGCTGATTCACTGCACACTCCTCCCAGACTATTACACAGTGAGACTGACTCACTACATTCCTCACAGTCTGTTACTCAGTGAGACTGATTCACTGTACATTCCTCCTGGTCCGTTACACAGTGATACAAACTCACTGCACACTCCTCCCAGTCTGTTTCACAGTGATACGGACTCACTGCACACTCTTCCCAATCTGTTAAACAGCGATACTGACTCACTGTACATAACGACACTGACTCACCGCACACTCCTCCCAGTCTGTTTGAGTGATACTGATTCAGTGCACACTGCTCCAGTCTGTTACACAGTTAGACTGACTCACTGCACATTGCTCCCAGTCAGTTTCAGTGATACTGACTCACTGCACACTCCTCCCAGTCTGCTACACATTGATATCAACTCACTGCACACTCCTCCCAGTCTGTTTCAGTGATACTGATCCACTGCACACTCCTCACAGACTATTACACAGTGAGACTGACTCACTGCACAGTCCTCCCAGTCTGTTTTACAGTGATGCTGACTCACTGCACACTCCTCCCTGTCTGTTACACAGTGAGACTGACCAACTGCACACTCCTCCCGGTCTGTTTCAGTGAGACTGATCCACTGCACACTCCTCACAGACTATTACACAGTGAGACTGACTCACTGCACAGTCCTCCCAGTCTGTTTCACAGTGATGCTGACTCACTGCACACTCCTCCCTGTCTGTTACACAGTGAGACTGACCAACTGCACACTCCTCCCAGTCTGTTGCACAGAGACTGACTCACTGTACAGTCCTCCCAGTCTGTTTTACAGTGATGCTGACTCACTGCACACTCCTCCCTGTCTGTTACACAGTGAGACTGACCAACTGCACACTCCTCCCATTCGATTACACAGCGATACAGACTCACTGCAGACTCCTCCCAGGCTATTACACGGTGAGACGGACTCACTGCACATTCCTCCCAGTCTGTTACAGTGGTACTGATCCACTACACACTCCTGCTAGTCTGTTACACAGCAATAGTGACTCACTCCACACTCCTCCCAGTCTGTTACATAGTGATACTGACTCACTGCACATTCCTCCCAGTCTGTTACACAGTGATACACACTCACTGCACATTCCTCCCAGTCTGTTACAGTGGTACTGATCCACTACACACTCCTCCTAGTCTGTTACACAGCAATAGTGACTCACTCCACACTCCTCCCAGTCTGTTACATAGTGATACTGACTCACTGCACATTCCTCCCAGTCTGTTCCACAGTGATACACACTCACTGCACATTCCTCCCAGTCTGTTACAGTGGTACTGATCCACTACACACTCCTCCTAGTCTGTTACACAGCAATAGTGACTCACTCCACACTCCTCCCAGTCTGTTACATAGTGATACTGACTCACTGCACATTCCTCCCAGTCTGTTTCACAGTGATACTGATTCACTGCACACTCCTCCTAGTCGGTTTCACAGTGATACTGACTCACTGCTCACTCCTCCCAGTCTGATACACAGTTAGATTGACTCACTGCACACACCTCCCAGTCTGTTTCAATGACAGCAACTCACTGCACACACCTCCCTGTCTATTTCAGTGATACTGACTCACTGCACACTCCTCCCAGTCTGTTACACAGTGATATGGACCCACTGCACACTTCTCCCAGACTATTACACAGAGAGACTGACTCACTGTACATTCCTCCCGATCTGTTACACAGCGATACTGCCTCACTTCACATTCCTCCCAGTTTGTTACACAGTGTGACTGACTCACTGCACACTCCTTCCAGTCTGTTTCCCAGTGATACTGATTCACTGCACACACCTACTAATCTGTTACAGTGATACTGATTCACTGCACACTCCTCCCAGTCTTTTTCACAGTGATACTCACTCACTGCACAATCCTCCACGTCTGTTACACAGTGATAATCACTCACTGCACATTCTTCCCAGTGTGTTACACAGTGATACTGCTTCACTGCACATTCCTCACAGTCTACAGTTAGAATGACTCACTACACACTCCTCCCAGTCTGTTTCACAGTGATACTGATTCACTGCACATTCCTCCCAGTCTGTTACACAGAGATACTGACTCACTGCACATTCCTCCAAGTCTGTTACACAGTGATACTGACTCACTGCACACTCCTCCCAGTCTGTTTCACAGTGCTACTGACCCACTGCACATTCCTCCCAGTTTGTTACACAGTGATACTGACTCACTGCACACTCCTCCCAGTCTGTTTCACAGTGATACTGACTCACTGTACACTACTCCCAGTCTGTTTCCCAGTGATACTGATTCACTGCACACTCCTCCCAGTCTGTTTCACAGTAAGACTGACTCACTGCACACTCCTTCCAGTCTGTTTCCCAGTGATACTGACTCACTGCACACACCTACTAATCTGTTACAGTGATACTGATTCACTGCACACTCCTCCCAGTCTTTTTCACAGTGATACTTACTCACTGCACAATCCGCCACGTCTGTTACACAGTGATAATCACTCACTGCACATTCCTCCCAGTGTGTTACACAGTGATACTGCTTCACTACCCAAACCTCGCAGTCTACTACACAGTTAGAATGACTCACTACACACTCCTCCCAGTCTGTTTCACAGTGATACTGATTCACTGCACATTCCTCCCAGTCTGTTACACAGCGAGACTGACTTGCTGTACACTCCTCCCAGTTTGTTACACTGTGATACTGACTCACTGCACACTCCTCCCAGTCTGTTACACAGTGATAGCGACTCACTGCACTCTCCTCCCAATCTATTACACAGTGTGACTGACTCACTGTACACTACTCCCAGTCTGTTTCCCAGTGATACTGATTCACTGCACACTTCTCCCAGTCTTTTTCACAGTGATACTGACTCACTGCACACTCCTCGCAGTCTATTACACAGTGAGACTGATTCACTGCACACGCTTCCCAGTCTATTACACAGTGATACTGACTCACTACACATGCCTTTCAGTCTGTTACACAGTGAGATTGACTCACTGCACATTCCTCCCAGTCTGTTACACAGTGATACTGACTCACTGCACACTCCTTCCAGTCTGTTTCCCAGTGATACTGATTCACTGCACACACCTACTAATCTGTTACAGTGATACTGACTCACTGCACATTCCTTCCAGTCTGTTACACAGTGATACTGACTCACTGCACATTCCTCCCAGTCTGTTTCCCAGTGATACTGATTCACTGCACATTCCTCCCAGTCTTTTTCACAGTGACACTGACTCACTGCACATTCCTCCCAGTCTTTTTCACAGTGATACTGACTCACTGCACATTCCTCCCAGCCTGTTACACAGTGACACAGACTTACTGCAGACTCCCCTCAGGAAAAGGAAAATCCATAACACAGGATCACCTGATCTTTTTGAGCGGTTTAGTTAAAGGCCAGTGACATGCACATTCTTCCCCACTGTGTGCAAACTCCGAGCCTCCGGCTGTTACTTTTCATTGTCTTGGCACCTGTCTAGTGTTGAGCTCATGTATCTCTGCCTATGGTTAACTCCACCCATACACGCTGTGAACTACTCTCTTCCCCACAATTTACTTGGTGCTAGATTGTACTCCCTTCCATTTAGTTATCTTCTTTAAATGATTGCTGATTGCTGCCTTGGTATTCTTTGGAAATTTGGGTCAACTGACCTGCTGTAGGTGCTCACATTTGTCAGAGGACAAAGAAAGATACAGGAACAGGAACGGCTTTCCAAGCCTACAACAACATTTTTAACCCTTCCATACTAAAACTGCCTTCGCTGACAGGATCCGCATCCCTCTATTCCCTTCATATTCATGTAGTCGTCCAGTTGTGTCTTGAACGCTGCTATTGTCTCTGCTTCCACCATCTCCTCTGGCAGCGCATTCCACCATCCTTTGTGTGAGAAACTTGCTTCTCACACCATCAATGCATTATCTGGGCTGAAATGGCACCAGTTGTTAAAGTTACATATGAAAGAACTGAAAACAACATGGTTATTCAGAAAGATGAGAGACTTGACAAACAATCCAAGTCTTCTTCAATATATCATTTCAGTTATATCACGCTATAAACTTCTGTTAAAAATTCTGTGTCTTGCGATCCTATACTCCACAACCACCTGATGAAGGAGCTGCACTAATAAAGCTAGTGTGCTTCCATATAAACCTGTTGGACTATAACCTGGTGTTGTGTGATTTTCAACTTTATCATTCATGCACTTATCCCAATGTTTGTTAAACACTGTAACTATACCTACAACCACCATTTTCTCTCAAAGCTCATTCCATACATGAACAACCCTCTGCAAAGAAATGTCCCTCCTGTCGATTTTTTTAATCTTTCTCCCCTCACCTTAAAAATATACCCCTCGTCTTGAAATCCCACACCCTAGGGAAAAGACACCTGCCATTCATCTTACCTATACCCTTCATGAGTTTGTAAACCTCTATAAAGTCAAAGCTCCAGTGAAAGAAGTGCCAGCCTATCCAGCCTCTCCTTACAACTCAAATCCTCCATTCCTGCCACCATCCAGGTAAATGTTTTCTGAACCCTCTCCAGTTTAATAATATCCTTCCTATAAGAGGGAAAACAGAACTGGACACAGTGCTCCAGAAGAGACCTCACCAACACCTTGTACAACCTCAACATAACATCCCAACTCCTATACTTAAAGCTCTGATCTATTTTTTGTTATTATCGTCTTCAGTTTAATTGAGTTGAGTACTTGCTGCAGTCCTCCTTCATAACTTGCAGGAAGACCCAGCAGTGGAGGAAGCCAATCAGGCCATCATAGCTGTACTAACTATTTGTAGGCAGGGTCCACATAAAGAAATTGACATTGGGAAAAGTTGGGGAATTCCGTGCACATAATCTCTCTCTTTGGGAAAGTGTGGGAAGGGATCTGTCACAAAATGTGCAGCAGGGAAGTTGTCAGTAAAACAGAATAGTCTTCGAGGGCCTCCTGGAATGGGGTCAACCTGTGAAGGGGTAACCTCGTGGATCTTGTAGGAGAGCCTTGAAGGGAACAGCAATCTGGTTGATGGTAGATCAGAAGGAAGATGGGGGCTGTATGGGTGAGGCAGTAATGTTCAGGCTAGAGCAGGAGGAGAGAGATAAGTGGAAAGCTGAATTAATCTCCATTCTGTCCCTTGTGATGTCATGTAGTTCAAAAGGGAATCAGATATGTCCTTGAAAAAGCAATATTTGCATATGAAAGAATTGTGAGGAGATGTGGGACTAATGACCTAGCTTTAATTACACAGCTTTCTAAGAAATGGCACAGGCAAAGTGGGTTGAATGGCCTCTTTCGATGCTGTAACATGCTAAGCCTTTATTGCATGGGGATTGGCAAAAGTCAACCTGATAGTTTGACAAGAGCATTTCCCACAGGCACAGGCAACAAAGGACGTGATGAAGATTTTGCAGTTATTCCCAAAGAGGATTGCAGAACACCAAATTTATAACAGGATTGGGAGATACTCATGGTAAACCTGACAGACATAATGACCTACTTACTCCATGAGTGTATTTGTGATGGCCTGTTTCGGTTTGATGCATCCAATTGCAGTACCCATGGCCCTGGAACTGGAAGCCCAGTTTTAAAATACTAGAATCTGGATCAATCCATAAATCTGACCATCTCAGATTGACACTCACCTTCTGTAGGTTAGCAACTTACAAACTCATGTCTGTTAGCCAAGTCAAACTTCCAAATTCAAAAGGAAAATTGCATTAGATGCCAGGCTTCTGACAAAACATCACAATCAACAATTAGTCCTCAACGGTGTGAAGGAACTGCTGCAGAAAATGTCAATTAAACTGAAAGGTCTGAGAGCCTTCACTGAGGGAGAGATTGTAAATTTTATACATGTTCTCTCTCCTGCTTGTGTATCTTATAAACCATTCCTGAAGAAGGGCTAATGCCCGAAACGTCGATTCTCCTGTTCCCTAGATGCTGCCTGACCTGCTGCGCTTTTCCAGCAACACATTTCCATCTCTGATCTCCAGCATCTGCAGACCTCACTTTCTCCCTATCTTATAAACCAGTTTTGGAAGGTCTTTTTTGTTTTAGTTTTGCATTTTTTTATCCCCAGGTTAGCGAAAGGACCAGACACCGAAGGGTTTGCAGTCGAGAATGTGATGCTGGAAAAGCACAACAGGTCAGGCAGCATCCAAGGAGCAGGAGAATCGACATTTCGAGCAAAAGCCCTTCATCAGGAATCAGGGTGGTGTTAGATGAGGTTGAGGGTCGGGTCGGGGGGCAGTTTTGGCTGGGGGTGGGGTTGGGATGGGGGCTTGCATGCTGTGTGCTTCTGCAGTCTCCTGAAAGGGGAGCAGACTTTAAAACCTCTGAGCCCCAAAGGAAAGGCAATTAATCTATTAACCGAATAATCGATTATCCGAACACAATAGTGTCTGCCCATCTTCTTCAGATAATCAAGGTTCCTCTGTATTCCCAAAGAGGGTTTAAATTCCCTACAGTGTGGAAACAGGCCATTTTCCCAATAATTCCATATCAACCCTCCGAAGAGTAACCCACCCAGACCCATTTCCCTTTGACCAATGCACCTAACACTATGGGCAATTTTAGCTTGGCCAATTCAACTGGCCTGCAGAATGAAAACGGAGCACCTGGAGGAAACCCACATAGACACGGGGAGAATGTGCAAACTCCACAAAGAGTTTGGAATTGAACCCAGGTCCCTAGCACTGTGAGGCAGCAGTGCTAACAACTGAGCCACCATGTGTGAGGGGAGAGCATAATCCCAGGCACAAACAAAATGTGTCACAAAAAGTAGGTAACGGCAGAAGGAAACACTGAACAGCTCAAGGCAGTACTTCTGGAGAAAGCATACCATGTGTGTTTTAAAGTTCAGCCATACTGAAGGCCTGCACCTCCAAGAATTGGATGCCAGACCCTATAGTGTTTTTGGTGTTAAGGACACGGTGAGGGGAGGCAGTGGGCTAATGGGAGTGTAACTGGGCTATTAATTAGGAGAACCCCAGGTAATTGTCTGGGAACCCAGGTTTCAATCCCACCATCAATGGTGCAATTGCAATTCAATAAACATCTGGAATTATGAATCTTATGAGGACTGTGAGAAGATCTAATGCCTATTAGGGAAGGAAGCTGCTGTCTTACCTGGTCTGGCCTACAGGCCCACTTAAATATGACATGGATGATACATAACTGCCCTTTAGGCAAGAGATCCCAGCTCATCCAGTGATGCCCATATCTTGTGAATGAATTTCAATAAGAAACAGTGAACAATGCAATAAAGTTCCCAAAATACTTCTTAGTAGAACTGGCAGATACTGAGTTAAAGAACACTTTCAGTCAGGAGGTTAAAGCACTGTATGAAGACTTACATTTTAGGAGGCACTTTGAAAGTGGGTTAGAGAGTCTCTAAGAGGGAGATGGGCATCTTAAGGCCTCTGCAGTTGTTACTGGGTGATGCAAAAGGGACGAGAGATGGACAAACAGTTTCCTCAGAGGATTGTAGGAGGTAGTTTTAGACCAAGGGAACAAAGGGATTTGAACCTGAGGATAATAAACTTAAAAGCGAGTCTTAATTAAACCAAAGTTTTGTGTAGGACATTACCATTGCTTTCTGATATCTCCTGCTGCTTTACCCCCCAAGGGCAAATGTGGGGGGTTAGTGATGTTGCAGATGAACACAACCTTTCTCACGGCTTTTGTCACACAGTGGGAAGGCTAGCACCAGGCTGAAGGGGAGAGTGAAGTCTCACGGCACGATTACAAACCTCACTCCCAAGCCTCAGCCCCAAATTTCATACTCAAATTCAGCTAAGTCCTGCACATTCTCTCTCTCTGTATAAGTAACACAACATAGAGCATTACAGTGCGGTACTGTAAAACCTGTGAAACCAATCTGAAGCCCATCTAACCTATACCATTGCATTATCACCTATATACCTATCCAATGATCATTTAAATGCCCTTAACGTTGGCGAGTCTACTACTGGGCATTTCACGCAATTACTACCTTGAGTAAAGCACCTATCTCTGACATCTGTCCTATATCTATCACCCCTCAGTTTAAAGCTATGTCCCCCCATGCTAGCCATCACCATCTGAAGAAAATTGTCACTCTATAACTCAACAGTTTTACATGTCTCCTAAAGAATTCCCCTTGTGAGTTGATTAAATTCTTCCTCTGTTTTTTTCTGGTAGAGATCACAGATCCCAATGACTACAGGACAAATCAGCCTTGAGGGGATGGTGCTTAAAAGTCAACAACAGAAAGAACATGCCAATGCATACCTTTCCCCTAACCTTAATGAACAGTCAATTCTGGTGAAGTAGGCTGTGCTGAGGAAAAACAACCAGCTAATCAAGTTTTGTTCCTCATTCACAAGTGATGAAGATTCACATGCACACCTTCAGGAGTCTCACTGGAGCATGAAGTGATTCAAGAAAGTGTTAGTAAATTCCCGCGAGAGGAACACACAGCAAGCAGGCTGTGAGCAGTAGCTCTCCGGGCCACACACACGACAGATTAATGCATTCTGAGAGAAACCTGAAATCGAAAGTAAAAGTGCGTCTCCTGAAGGAGTCAAATCCACACTGACTGTCTTTGAACCAGGTTTCAAAACAGATAAACTTGTTTTGATAATGAACATAGAATATCAGTCCATGTGGGAGCTGGAGGGGACTGCATGGCCATTAAAAACTATTCTGCTATTTACTACAAAACTGGTTGTCTGCTGCCACAGTTTCACTATCCATCCTGCTTCTCATTAGACCAGGAGACTAGGACGTAGCTATGTCTACATCCAATCCTGGTCACCAGACATAATTTTTCACCAACATCTGCAGTTTGGAAACATCTGGATGACCCTGGTGGGGTTCAACTATCATCTGGACATGACCTTTGCTCCGGATTATCAGTCTTGCTTCCCATAAAATACATCCTCCACAGTGATATGGTCTCTCCAGGTCCAAAAAGTTTTCAATTCAGATTGTGATGGCCTTTTGGTTTCCCATCGCCACCAGCTGTTTCAGTTTTGCCAGGACCTGAGCTTTCTGCGTCCTAAGTCTGATATTGTCAGCTGTGACTGGAAGTGTGTTCAGAAAATTTAAAACTAATATGGACTCTTCCAGTGGTGTATCTGCCAGAGGGAGGCAGCCCAAGACATCTGCATTTGCTACTAGGCCTCCCAGATGGAGCTACAACTTGTAATTATATGCACCTAGTATTAGAGGGCATCACTGAATTCGACCTCTGAAACTATATGCCTTGTCCTCAGAATTGAAATCTTTTTGGACCCACCTCTAATTGGACACCTCCGCCAGGACAATTTCCTGCCACAAGGATCAGTGCTGGGCCCTCTACTTTTTGTCATTTACATAAATGATTTGGATGTGAGCATAAGAGGTACAGTTAGTAAGTTTGCAGATGACACCAAAATTGGAGGTGTAGTGGACAGCGAAGAGGGTTACCTCAGGTTACAACAGGATCTTGACCAGATGGGCCAATGGGCTGAGAAGTGGCAGATGGAGTTTAATTCAGATAAATGAGAGGTGCTGCATTTTGGGAAAGCAAATCGTAGCAGGAAGTATACACTTAATGGTAAGGTCCTAGGGAGTGTTGCTGAACAAAGAGACCTTGGGCTGCAGGTTCATAGTTCCTTGAAAGTGGAGTCACAGGTAGATAGGATAGTGAAGAAGGCGTTTTGTATGCTTTCCTTTATTAAGATTAGATTACTTACATGTGGAAACAGGCCCTTCAGCCCAACAAGTCCACACCGACCCGCTGAAGCTCAACCCACCTAGACGCATTCCCCTACATTTACCCCTTCACCTAACACTACAGGCAATTTAGCACGGCCAATTCACCTAACCTGCACATTTTTGGACTGTGGGAGGAAACCGGAGCACCCAGAGGAAACCCACGCAGACAGGGGGAGAATGTGCAAACTCCACACAGACAGTCGCCTGAGGCAGGAATTGAACCTGGGTCTCTGGCGCTGTGAGGCAGCAGTGCTGACCACTGTGCCGCCCATTAAGTCAGAGTATTGAGTACAGGAATTGGGAGATCATGTTGCAGCTGTACAGGACATTGGTTAGGCCACTGTTCGAATATTGCGTGCAATTCTGGTCTCCTTCTTATTGGAAAGATGTTGTGAAACTTGAAAGGGTTCAGAAAAGATTTACAAGGATGTCGCCAGGGTTGGAAGATTTGAGCTATCAGGAGAGACTGAACAGGCTGGGGTTGTATCCCTGGAGTGTTGGAGGCTGAGGGGTGACCTTATAGAGGTTTACAAAATTATGAGGGGCATGGATAGGGTAAATAGACAAAGTATTTTCCCTGGGGTCGGGGAGTCCAGAACTAGAGGGCATAGGTTTTGGGTGAGAGTGGAAAGGTATAAAAGAGACCTAAGGGGCAATTTTTCACACAGAGGATGGTACGTGTATGGAATGAGCTGCCAGAGGAAGTGGTGGAGGCTGGTACAATTGCAACATTTAAGAGGCATTTGGATGGGTATATTAATAGGAAGGGTTTGGAGGGATATGGGCCGGGCGCTGGCAGGTGGGACTAGATTGGGTTGGGATATCTGGTCGGCATGGACAGGTTGGACCGAAGGGTCTGTTTCCATTCTGTACATCTCTATGACTCTATGACTATGACTCTATAGTCGAATGGCACTCATCATATAAGGATAGCTCCATACCATCCATCATCCAATGTCCTGGTAGAAAGAGCAGTTCAAACATCAAAAGCAAGCTTAAAGAAATAGCTTACAGCTTCATTAGATACCAAACTATCCTTGTTCCTATTTATTTATAGGACCACCCCTCAGGCAACTACAGGGAAAGCTCCAGCAAAGTTGCTGATGGGAAGAAGACACCACACCAGGTTAAACCTGATCTTTCCAAAACTCAGGGGGCGAACGTGAAATGGTATCAGGATTGCAAAGGTCAGACAAAAGACTCTGCGAAACAAGGAGGATAGTTTACTTCAGGGGATGAAGTTTGGCGTCGGTACCATGGGAATGACCCTGCATGGGTGAGAGGCATGGTCAATGTGAGGTCAGGCCCAGTGATGTAATACGTTCAGGTAGGTGCGACACTCCTGAACAAGCAAATGGACCATATTAAAGATGCAAACCTGCAAACAGTGTGGGAGGAAAATATCCCCAGCTCGTCGACAGCCTTTCCAACTGTCCCGGAACCTGTGGGAGCCCCTCCCCATCGAGCATTGTTTATACCTTGGAATCTGAGTTGAACAGAGTGGATACCACTATTATCGCCAGAACAAGACAATGAATTTCTTCTGAGACACACTGTGAACAAGGGGCCAGCTGCTGTGCATTTTGTGCCATCCATATCAGAGGCAGAGATCAAGGAACCTCATCCAGTGCTAAGATGCTTCAGGAGGAGATACATAGAAAAAGAAAGAACCGGCCTATGTCCTTGGACTCTGAGGAGGAGGGATGTAGTGATTGTAACAAGGTCAGCTAGGTGGGCCTCATAGAATATGAGTTCCCAGATTGGGACGGTTAATCTGGCCCAATCAGGGAGCCCTGGCTGACGGATAAGAACAGGTATGTCTAAGCCCTACCGCAGTTAGGCGGTAGTGTGGGGGTTATATTTTTAAAAAAAGAAATGTTGATGACACAGCATTGCCATTTGATGTGTAGGACACTGCTTGTCACTGGCCACTCGGGTGTAAAAAAAAAAGAACAGGTATGTCCTGATTGGCTGCTCCTCTTCCGTGGTTATGTTAGAGGCCAGGTGTCTGGATGTCCACCAACACCCTAGAACTGTTGAGGGAGAGGTGGGCACCGCAGGGAGTGGCATGTATTATTCCCCCCTCCAAGTCTATTTTGATTTAATCCCTGCCCTCCCCTTCACTGTTTGATCATGCAGCATTGCCCTTTGAAGGGCAATATTGAAGGACATTCAGATGTTTTCTTTCTTCCTGATGGTGGAAGTTGAATAAAGACTTGTACACATTGTGTTTTTCACTAAGAAAAAGAAGAAAAAAAGAAAAATGAAAAAAAGAACAGGTGTGTCAGAGATTCAGTTCACTCTGAGAGCTGGCTCAAATGGAGCTAGATCAGGGTCAAGGACCCTTGTAAATAAAGGGTAACCTGGTGGCAGGATATCGGCCTCTGTGGAACTATTTCATTCACAATTTCTCTCATCATCCAAGGTTCCTGAATCTTGCCATCAATGTCCGTCATTTTCACAGGAGTATGCTGAGTCTTCAAAGTCTAATAAACTGGCCTTTAAAAGTGGTTATACCCTCAAACACCCACCCCCAGTCTACATTCCCCAGTTCCTGCCTAATATTGTGGGAGTTAGCCTTGCCCCAATTTAACAAATTCACCCAAAGACTTGTCTTGTCCTTACCCATAAGTGACTCAACACTTACAAAATTACAGAATTCAGAACTCAGTCATGGTAAGACTCCCAGGAGGGTAAGGGGATGTCCTTACAGCATCAAACTCAGTGCGGTAGTTTGCTGGGAGGTGGGAAACATACAGCGATGAAGTCAAGGTGCTTGGGATCCAAAGCAGTCAGCTCCCTGATCTCTCAAGTATGACGTGTCATGCATATGACAGAGTCAGCTTATCCACCATCTGAGTGGCCTGGCTGAACCTGGGAGTACATTCTCAGAGTGGTATGGGGATGCCTGTCTGTTTGAAATATCATTTTCTCTTTCAGAATGCTTTCACAATGGGCGCACACAACATTATTGGCAAATCCTCCAGGAGGGTGGCGATTCCAGTCACTACCTTCTCAGTTCCTTCTTGCATCTTTCATCCCGAGCTCCACGTTTCTATCTCAAACTTCAGAATCAGCCTCTTCCCAAACATGGACCTGGGAGACCCCAGCTCAGGACAGGATCAAAGGAACAAAGCAGGCAGCTTTTACTGAAGGAAATCTCACACTCCAGGCCTTAAAGATCGCAAAGGCACTTTGACCAGGAGGCAGGGTCGGTGTGTGACAGACGTGGGTGAGGGAGGAGGACAGGGATTACACACCTAATGCAACTCCAACCCCAAAGCCCATTTCCGCCCCGACCCGGTCACAGTGACCTCACTCCCCACCCCCCTCCCCGACCAGGACACAGTGACCTCACTCCCCACACCCCTCCCTGACCCGGTCACAGTGACCTCACAACCCACCCCCCTCCCCGACCCGGTCACAGTGACCTCATGACCCACCCCCCTCCCCGACCCGGTCACAGTGACCTCACTACCCACACCCCTCCCTGACCCGGTCACAGTGACCTCACTACCCACCCCCCTCCCCGACCCCGTCACAGTGACCCCACTCCACACACCCTCCCTCCCGTCCCCGACCCGGTCACAGTGACCTCACTCCCCACACCCTCCCTCCCCTCCCCGGCCCAGTCACAGTGACCCTCACTCCCCACACCCCTCCCCAACCCGGTCACAGTGACCTCACTCCCAACACACCCCTCTCCAACCCGGTCACAGTGACCTCACTCCCAACACACCCCTCTCCCCGACCCGGTCACAGTGACCCTCACTCCCAACACACCCCTCTCCAACCCGGTCACAGTGACCTCACTCCCAACACACCCCTCTCCAACCCGGTCACAGTGACCTCACTCCCAACACACCCCTCTCCCCGACCCGGTCACAGTGACCTCATTCCCCACACCCCTCCCCAACCCGGTCACAGTGACCTCACTCCCAACACACCCCTCTCCCCGACCCGGTCACAGTGACCTCACTCCCCACACCCCCACCCGACCCGGTCACAGTGACCTCACTCCCCACACCCCTCCCCAACCCGGTCACAGTGACCTCACTCCCCACACCCCTCCCCAACCCGGTCACAGTGACCTCACTCCCAACACACCCCTCTCCCCAACCCGGTCACAGTGACCTCACTCCCAACACACCCCTCTCCCCGACCCGGTCACAGTGACCTCACTCCCCACACCCTCCATTCCCGACTCGATCACAGTGACCTCACTCCCCACACCCTCCATTCCCGACTCGATCACAGTGACCTCACTCCCCACACCCTCCATTCCCGACTCGATCACAGTGACCTCACTCCCCCCACCCTCCATTCCCGACTCGATCACAGTGACCTCACTCCCCCCACCCTCCATTCCCAACCCGGTCACAGTGACATCACTCCCCACACACCCACCTCCCCGACCCGGTCACAGTGACCTCACTCCCCACACACCCCCCTCCCCGTCCGGTCACAGTGACCTCACTCCCCACACAGCCCCCTGACCCGACCCGGTCACAGTGACCTCACGCCCCACCCTCACTCCCCTCCCCGACCCGGTCACAGTGACCACACTCCCCACACCCTCCCTCCCCACCCGACCCAGTCACAGTGACCTCACTCCCCACTCTCCCTCCCCTCCCTGACCCAGTCACAGTGACCTCACTCCCCACACCCCTCCCCGACTCGGTCACAGTGACCTCACTCCCCACACCCTCCATTCCCGACTCGGTCACAGTGACCTCACTCCCCACACACACCCCTCCCCGACCCGGTCACAGTGACCTCACTCCCCACACACCCACCTCCCCGACCCTGTCACAGTGACCTCACTCACACACATACCCCCCCTCCCCGTCCGGTCACAGTGACCTCACTCCCCACCCTCACTCCCCTCCCCAACCCGGTCACAGTGACCTCACTCCCCACACACCCCCCTCCCCGACCCGGCAACAGTGACCTCACTCCCCACACACCCCCCTCCCCATCCGGTCACAGTGACCTCACTCCCTGACCTGGTCACAGTGACCTCACTCCCCCACTCCCTCTCCCCATCCCGATCACAGTGACCTCACTCCCCACACCCTCCCTCCCCTCCCTGACCCGGTCACAGTGACCTCACTCCCCACACCCCTCCCCGACCCAGTCACAGTGACCTCACTCCACACACCCCCCTCCCCGATACGGTGACAGTGACCTTACTCCCCACCCTCCCTCCCCTCCCAGACCCAGTCACAGTGACCTCACTCCCCACACACCCCCCTCCCCGACCCTGTCACAGTGACCTCACTGCCCACACACACCCCTCCCCGTCCGGTCACAGTGACCTCACTCCCCACACAGCCCCCTGACCCGACCCGGTCACAGTGACCTCACTCCCCACACCCCTCCCCGACCCGGTCACAGTGACCTCACTCCCCCCCTCCCCGACCCGACCCTGTCACAGTGACCTTACTCCCCACCCTCCCTCCCCTCCCCGACCCGGTCACAGTGACCACACTCCCCACACCCTCCCTCCCCACCCGACCCAGTCACAGTGACCTCACTCCCCACCCTCCCTCCCCTCACTGACCCAGTCACAGTGACCTCACTCCCCACACCCCTTCCCGACCCGGTCACAGTGACCTCACTCCCGACACACACCCCTCCCCGACCCTGTCACAGTGACCTTACACCCCACCCTCCCTCCCCTCCCCGACCCGGTCACAGTGACCACACTCCCCACACCCTCCCTCCCCACCCGACCCAATCACAGTGACCTCACTCCCCACCCTCCCTCCCCTCCCTGACCCGGTCACAGTGACCTCACTCCCCCCCTCCCCTCCCCGACCCTGTCACAGTGACCTTACTCCCCACCCTCCCTCCCCTCCCCGACCCGGTCACAGTGACCACACTCCCCACACCCTCCCTCCCCACCCGACCCAGTCACAGTGACCTCACTCCCCACCCTCCCTCCCCTCCCTGACCCAGTCACAGTGACCTCATTCCCCACACCCTCCCCGACCCGGTCACAGTGACCTCACTCCCCCCCTCCCCTCCCCGACCCTGTCACAGTGACCTTACGCCCCACCCTCCCTCCCCTCCCTGACCCAGTCACAGTGACCTCAGTCCCCACACACCTTCCCGACCCGGTCACAGTGACCTCACTCCCGACACACACCCCTCCCCGACCCGGTCACAGTGACCTCACTCCCCACACACCCCCCTCCCCATCCGGTCACAGTGACCTCACTCCCCACACACCCCCCTCCCCGACCCGGTCTCAGTGACCTCACTCCCCACACTCCCTGACCTGGTCACAGTGACCTCACTCACCCACTCCCTCTCCCCATCCCGATCACAGTGACCTCACACCCCACACCTTCCCTCCCCTCGCTGACCCGGTCACAGTGACCTCACTCACCACACACACCCTTCCCCGTCCGGTCACAGTGACCTCACTCCCCACACACCGCCCTCCCCGACCCGGTCACAGTGACCTCACTCCCCACACCCCTCCCCGACCCGGTCACAGTGACCTCACTCGCACCCTCCCCTCCCCGACCCTGTCACAGTGACCTTACACCCCACCCTCCCTCCCCTCCCCGACCCGGTCACAGTGACCACACACCCCACACCCTCCCTCCCCACCCGACCCAATCACAGTGACCTCACTCCCCACCCTCCCTCCCCTCCCTGACCCGGTCACAGTGACCTCACTCCTCCCCTCCCCTCCCCGACCCTGTCACAGTGACCTTACTCCCCACCCTCCCTCCCCTCCCCGACCCGGTCACAGTGACCACACTCCCCACACCCTCCCTCCCCACCCGACCCAGTCACAGTGACCTCACTCCCCACCCTCCCTCCCCTCCCTGACCCTGTCACAGTGACCTCACTCGCCACACACCCCCCTCCCCGACCCTGTCACAGTGACCTCACTCACACACATACCCCCCTCCCCGTCCGGTCACAGTGACCTCACTCCCCACCCTCACTCCCCTCCCCGACCCGGTCACAGTGACCTCACTCCCCACACTCCCTGACCTGGTCACAGTGACCTCACTCCCCACCCTCACTCCCCTCCCCATCCCGATCACAGTGACCTCACTCCCCACACTCCCTGACCTGGTCACTGACCTCACTCCCCACACCCCTCCCCAACCCGGTCACAGTGACCTCACTCCCCACACTCCCTGACTTGGTCACAGTGACCTCACTCCCCACACCCCTCCCCAACCCGGTCACAGTGACCTCACTCCCCACACTCCCTGACCTGGTCACAGTGACCTCACTCCCCACACACCCCTCTCCCCGACCCGGCAACAGTGACCTCACTCCCACACAACTCCCTCCCCGTCCGGTCACAGTGACCTCACTCCCCACACAGCCCCCTTCCCGTCCAGACACAGTGACCTCACTCCCCACCCTCCCTCCCCTCCCCGACCTGGTCTCAGTGACCTCTCCCCACACACCCCCCTCCCCGGCCCGGTCACAGTGACCTCACTCCCCACCCTCACTCCCCTCCCCAACCCGGTCACAGTGACCTCACTCCCCACACACCCCCCTCCCCGACCCGGCAACAGTGACCTCACTCCCCACACACCCCCCTCCCCGTCCGGTCACAGTGACCTCACTCCCCCACTCCCTCTCCCCATCCCGATCACAGTGAACTCACTCCCCACACCCTCCCTCCCCTCCCTGACCCGGTCACAGTGACCTCACTCCCCACACCCTTCCCCGACCCGGTCACAGTGACCTCACTCCACACACCCCCCTCCCCGATACGGTGACAGTGACCTTACTCCCCACCCTCCCTCCCCTCCCAGACCCAGTCACAGTGACCTCACTCCCCACACACCCCCCTCCCCGACCCTGTCACAGTGACCTCACTCCCCACACACACCCCTCCCCGTCCGGTCACAGTGACCTCACTCCCCACACAGCCCCCTGACCCGACCCGGTCACAGTGACCTCACTCCCCACACCCCTCCCCAACCCGGTCACAGTGACCTCACTCCCCACACCCCTCCCCAACCCGGTCACAGTGACCTCACTCCCAACACACCCCTCTCCCCGACCCGATCACAGTGACCTCACTCCCCACAACCCCACCCGACCCGGTCACAGTGACCTCACTCCCCACACCCTCCATTCCCGACTCGATCACAGTGACCTCACTCCCCACACCCTCCATTCCCGACTCGATCACAGTGACCTCACTCCCCACACCCTCCATTCCCGACTCGATCACAGTGACCTCACTCCCCACACCCTCCATTCCCGACTTGATCACAGTGACCTCACTCCCCCCACCCTGCATTCCCGACTCGATCACAGTGACCTCACTCCCCCCACCCTCCATTCCCAACCCGGTCACAGTGACCTCACTCCCCACACACCTACCTCCCCGACCCGGTCACAGTGACCTCACTCCCCACACACCCCCCTCCCCGTCCGGTCACAGTGACCTCACTCCCCACCCTCACTCCCCTCCCCGACCCGGTCACAGTGACCTCACTCCCCACACACCCCCCTCCCCGTCCGGTCACAGTGACCTCACTCCCCACACAGCCCCCTGACCCGACCCGGTCACAGTGACCTCACTCCCCACCCTCACTCCCCTCCCCGACCCAGTCACAGTGACCTCACTCCCCACTCTCCCTCCCCTCCCTGACCCAGTCACAGTGACCTCACTCCCCACACCCCTCCCCGACTCGGTCACAGTGACCTCACTCCCCACACCCTCCATTCCCGACTCGGTCACAGTGACCTCACTCCCCACACACACCCCTCCCCGACCCGGTCACAGTGACCTCACTCCCCACACACCCCCCTCCCCGACCCTGTCACAGTGACCTCACTCACACACATACCCCCCTCCCCGTCCGGTCACAGTGACCTCACTCCCCACCCTCACTCCCCTCCCCAACCCGGTCACAGTGACCTTACTCCCCACACACCCCCCTCCCCATCCGGTCACAGTGACCTCACTCCCTGACCTGGTCACAGTGACCTCACTCCCCCACTCCCTCTCCCCATCCCGATCACAGTGACCTCACTCCCCACACCCTCCCTCCCCTCCCTGACCCGGTCACAGTGACCTCACTCCCCACACCCCTCCCCGACCCAGTCACAGTGACCTCACTCCACACACCCCCCTCGCCGATACGGTGACAGTGACCTTACTCCCCACCCTCCCTCCCCTCCCAGACCCAGTCACAGTGACCTCACTCCCCACACACCCCCCTCCCCGACCCTGTCACAGTGACCTCACTCCCCACACACACCCCTCCCCGTCCGGTCACAGTGACCTCACTCCCCACACAGCCCCCTGACCCGACCCGGTCACAGTGACCTCACTCCCCACACCCCTCCCCGACCCGGTCACAGTGACCACACTCCCCCCCTCCCCGACCCGACCCTGTCACAGTGACCTTACTCCCCACACTCCCTCCCCTCCCCGACCCGGTCACAGTGACCACACTCCCCACACCCTCCCTCCCCACCCGACCCAGTCACAGTGACCTCACTCCCCACCCTCCCTCCCCTCCCTGACCCAGTCACAGTGACCTCACTCCCCACACCCCTTCCCGACCTGGTCACAGTGACCTCACTCCCGACACACACCCCTCCCCGACCCTGTCACAGTGACCTTACACCCCACCCTCCCTCCCCTCCCCGACCCGGTCACAGTGACCACACTCCCCACACCCTCCCTCCCCACCCGACCCAATCACAGTGACCTCACTCCCCACCCTCCCTCCCCTCCCTGACCCGGTCACAGTGACCTCACTCCCCCCCTCCCCTCCCCGACCCTGTCACAGTGACCTTACTCCCCACCCTCCCTCCCCTCCCCGACCCGGTCACAGTGACCACACTCCCCACACCCTCCCTCCCCACCCGACCCAGTCACAGTGACCTCATTCCCCACACCCTCCCCGACCCGGTCACAGTGACCTCACTCCCCCCCTCCCCTCCCCGACCCTGTCACAGTGACCTTACTCCCCACCCTCCCTCCCCACCCTGACCCAGTCACAGTGACCTCATTCCCCACACCCTCCCCGACCCGGTCACAGTGACCTCACTCCCCCCCTCCCCTCCCCGACCCTGTCACAGTGACCTTACTCCCCACCCTCCCTCCCCTCCCTGACCCAGTCACAGTGACCTCAGTCCCCACACCCCTTCCCGACCCGGTCACAGTGACCTCACTCCCGACACACACCCCTCCCCGACCCGGTCACAGTGACCTCACTCCCCACACACCCCCCTCCCCGTCCGGTCACAGTGACCTCACTCCCCACACACCCCCCTCCCCGACCCGGTCACAGTGACCTCACTCCCCACACTCCCTGACCTGGTCACAGTGACCTCACTCACCCACTCCCTCTCCCCATCCCGATCACAGTGACCTCACACCCCACACCTTCCCTCCCCTCGCTGACCCGGTCACAGTGACCTCACTCACCACACACACCCCTCCCCGTCCGGTCACAGTGACCTCACTCCCCACACACCCGCCTCCCCGACCCTGTCACAGTGACCTCACTCCCCACACCCCTCCCCGACCCGGTCACAGTGACCTCACTCCCCCCCTCCCCTCCCCGACCCTGTCACAGTGACCTTACACCCCACCCTCCCTCCCCTCCCCGACCCGGTCACAGTGACCACACTCCCCACACCCTCCCTCCCCACCCGACCCAATCACAGTGACCTCACTCCCCACCCTCCCTCCCCTCCCTGACCCGGTCACAGTGACCTCACTCCTCCCCTCCCCTCCCTGACCCTGTCACAGTGACCTTACTCCCCACCCTCCCTCCCCTCCCCGACCCGGTCACAGTGACCACACTCCCCACACCCTCCCTCCCCACCCGACCCAGTCACAGTGACCTCACTCCCCACCCTCCCTCCCCTCCCTGACCCAGTCACAGTGACCTCACTCCCCACACACCCCCCTCCCCGACCCTGTCACAGTGACCTCACTCACACACATACCCCCCTCCCCGTCCGGTCACAGTGACCTCACTCCCCACACACACCCCTCGCCGTCCGGTCACAGTGACCTCACTCCCCACCCTCACTCCCCTCCCCGACCCGGTCACAGTGACATCACTCCCCACACACCCCACCACCCCGACCCGGTCACAGTGACCTCACTCCCCACCCTCACTCCCCTCCCCATCCCGATCACAGTGACCTCACTCCCCACACTCCCTGACCTGGTCACTGACCTCACTCCCCACACCCCTCCCCAACCCGGTCACAGTGACCTCACTCCCCACACTCCCTGACTTGGTCACAGTGACCTCACTCCCCACACCCCTCCCCAACCCCGTCACAGTGACCTCACTCCCCACACTCCCTGACCTGGTCACAGTGACCTCACTCCCCACACCCCTCCCCAACCGGGTCACAGTGACCTCACTCCCCACACTCCCTGACTTGGTCACAGTGACCTCACTCCCCACACCCCTCCCCAACCCGGTCACAGTGACCTCACTCCCCACACCCCTCCCCAACCCGGTCACAGTGACCTCACTCCCCACACACCCCTCTCCCCGACCCGGCAACAGTGACCTCACTCCCACACAACTCCCTCCCCGTCCGGTCACAGTGACCTCACTCCCCACACAGCCTCCTTCCCGTCCAGACACAGTGACCTCACTCCCCACCCTCCCTCCCCTCCCCGACCTGGTCTCAGTGACCTCTCCCCACACACCCCCCTCCCCGGCCCGGTCACAGTGACCTCACTCCCCACCCTCACTCCCCTCCCCAACCCGGTCACAGTGACCTCACTCCCCACACACCCCCCTCCCCGACCCGGCAACAGTGACCTCACTCCCCACACACCCCCCTCCCCGTCCGGTCACAGTGACCTCACTCCCCACACTCCCTGACCTGGTCACAGTGACCTCACTCCCCCACTCCCTCTCCCCATCCCGATCACAGTGACCTCACTCCCCACACCCTCCCTCCCCTCCCTGACCCGGTCACAGTGACCTCACTCCCCACACCCCTCCCCGACCCGGTCACAGTGACCTCACTCCACACACCCCCCTCCCCGATACGGTGACAGTGACCTTACTCCCCACCCTCCCTCCCCTCCCAGACCCAGTCACAGTGACCTCACTCCCCACACACCCCCCTCCCCGACCCTGTCACAGTGACCTCACTCCCCACACACACCCCTCCCCGTCCGGTCACAGTGACCTCACTCCCCACACAGCCCCCTGACCCGACCCGGTCACAGTGACCTCACTCCCCACACCCCTCCCCGACCCGGTCACAGTGACCTCACTCCCCCCCTTCCCGACCCGACCCTGTCACAGTGACCTTACTCCCCACCCTCCCTCCCCTCCCCGACCCGGTCACAGTGACCACACTCCCCACCCTCCCTCCCCTCCCTGACCCAGTCACAGTGACCTCACTCCCCACCCTCCCTCCCCTCCCTGACCCAGTCACAGTGACCTCACTCCCCACACCCCTTCCCGACCCGGTCACAGTGACCTCACTCCCGACACACACCCCTCCCCGACCCGGTCACAGTGACCTCACTCCCCACACACCCCCCTCCCCGTCCGGTCACAGTGACCTCACTCCCCACACACCCCCCTCCCCAACCCGGTCACAGTGACCTCACTCCCCACACCCCTCCCCGACCCGGTCACAGTGACCTCACTCCCCCCCTCCCCTCCCCGACCCTGTCACAGTGACCTTACACCCCACCCTCCCTCCCCTCCCCGACCCGGTCACAGTGACCACACTCCCCACACCCTCCCTCCCCACCCGACCCAATCACAGTGACCTCACTCCCCACCCTCCCTCCCCTCCCTGACCCGGTCACAGTGACCTCACTCCCCCCCTCCCCTCCCCGACCCTGTCACAGTGACCTTACTCCCCACCCTCCCTCCCCTCCCCGACCCGGTCACAGTGACCACACTCCCCACACCCTCCCTCCCCACCCGACCCAGTCACAGTGACCTCACTCCCCACCCTCCCTCCCCTCCCTGACACACTCACAGTGACCTCACTCCCCACACCCTCCCCGACCCGGTCACAGTGACCTCACTCCCCCCCTCCCCTCCCCGACCCTGTCACAGTGACCTTACTCCCCACCCTCCCTCCCCTCCCTGACCCAGTCACAGTGACCTCAGTCCCCACACCCCCCTCCCCGTCCGGTCACAGTGACCTCACTCCCCACACACCCCCCTCCCCGTCCGGTCACAGTGACCTCACTCCCCACACCCCTCCCCGACCCTGTCACAGTGACCTTACTCCCCACCCTCCCTCCCCTCCCTGACCCAGTCACAGTGACCTCAGTCCCCACACCCCCCTCCCCGTCCGGTCACAGTGACCTCACTCCCCACACACACCCCTCGCCGTCCGGTCACAGTGACCTCACTCCCCACCCTCACTCCCGTCCCCGACCCGGTCACAGTGACCTCACTCCCCACACACCCCACCACCCCGACCCGGTCACAGTGACTTCACTCCCCACCCTCACTCCCCTCCCCATCCCGATCACAGTGACCTCACTCCCCACACTCCCTGACCTGGTCACAGTGACCTCACTCCCCACACCCCTCCCCAACCCGGTCACAGTGACCTCACTCCCCACACTCCCTGAGTTGGTCACAGTGACCTCACTCCCCACACCCCTCCCCAACCCGGTCACAGTGACCTCACTCCCCAAACCCCTCCCCAACCCGGTCACAGTGACCTCACTCCCCACACACCCCTCTCCCCGACCCGGCAACAGTGACCTCACTCCCACACAACTCCCTCCCCGTCCGGTCACAGTGACCTCACTCCCCACACAGCCCCCTTCCAGTCCAGACACAGTGACCTCACTCCCCACCCTCCCTCCCCTCCCCGACCTGGTCTCAGTGACCTCTCCCCACACACCCCCCTCCCCGGCCCGGTCACAGTGACCTCACTCCCCACCCTCACTCCCCTCCCCAACCCGGTCACAGTGACCTCACTCCCCACACACCCCCCTCCCCGACCCGGCAACAGTGACCTCACTCCCCACACACCCCCCTCCCCGTCCGGTCACAGTGACCTCACTCCCCACACTCCCTAACCTGGTCACAGTGACCTCACTCCCCCACTCCCTCTCCCCATCCCGATCACAGTGACCTCACTCCCCACACCCTCCCTCCCCTCCCTGACCCGGTCACAGTGACCTCACTCCACACACCCCCCTCCCCGATACGGTGACAGTGACCTTACTCCCCACCCTCCCTCCCCTCCCAGACCCAGTCACAGTGACCTCACTCCCCACACACCCCCCTCCCCGACCCTGTCACAGTGACCTCACTCCCCACACACACCCCTCCCCGTCCGGTCACAGTGACCTCACTCCCCACACAGCCCCCTGACCCGACCCGGTCACAGTGACCTCACTCTCCACACCCCTCCCCGACCCGGTCACAGTGACCTCACTCCCCCCCTCCCCGACCCGACCCTGTCACAGTGACCTTACTCCCCACCCTCCCTCCCCTCCCCGACCCGGTCACAGTGACCACACTCCCCACCCTCCCTCCCCTCCCTGACCCAGTCACAGTGACCTCACTCCCCACCCTCCCTCCCCTCCCTGACCCAGTCACAGTGACCTCACTCTCCACACCCCTTCCCGACCCGGTCACAGTGACCTCACTCCCGACACACACCCCTCCCCGACCCGGTCACAGTGACCTCACTCCCCACACACCCCCCTCCCCGTCCGGTCACAGTGACCTCACTCCCCACACACCCCCCTCCCGACCCGGTCACAGTGACCTCACTCCCCACACCCCTCCCCGACCCGGTCACAGTGACCTCACTCGCCCCCTCCCCTCCCCGACCCTGTCACAGTGACCTTACACCCCACCCTCCCTCCCCTCCCCGACCCGGTCACAGTGACCACACTCCCCACACCCTCCCTCCCCACCCGACCCAATCACAGTGACCTCACTCCCCACCCTCCCTCCCCTCCCTGACCCGGTCACAGTGACCTCACTCCCCCCCTCCCCTCCCCGACCCTGTCACAGTGACCTTACTCCCCACCCTCCCTCCCCTCCCCGACCCGGTCACAGTGACCACACTCCCCACACCCTCCCTCCCCACCCGACCCAGTCACAGTGACCTCACTCCCCACCCTCCCTCCCCTCCCTGACACACTCACAGTGACCTCACTCCCCACACCCTCCCCGACCCGGTCACAGTGACCTCACTCCCCCCCTCCCCTCCCCGACCCTGTCACAGTGACCTTACTCCCCACCCTCCCTCCCCTCCCTGACCCAGTCACAGTGACCTCAGTCCCCACACCCCTTCCCGACCCGGTCACAGTGACCTCACTCCCGACACACACCCCTCCCCGACCCGGTCACAGTGACCTCACTCCCCACACACCCCCCTCCCCGTCCGGTCACAGTGACCTCACTCCCCACACACCCCCCTCCCCGTCCGGTCACAGTGACCTCACTCCCCACACCCCTCCCCGACCCGGTCACAGTGACCTTACACCCCACCCTCCATCCCCTCCCCGACCCGGTCACAGTGACCACACTCCCCACACCCTCCCTCCCCACCCGACCCAATCACAGTGACCTCACTCCCCACCCTCCCTCCCCTCCCTGACCCGGTCACAGTGACCTCACTCCCCCCCTCCCCTCCCCGACCCTGTCACAGTGACCTTACTCCCCACCCTCCCTCCCCTCCCCGACCCGGTCACAGTGACCACACTCCCCACACCCTCCCTCCCCACCCGACCCAGTCACAGTGACCTCACTCCCCACCCTCCCTCCCCTCCCTGACCCTGTCACAGTGACCTCACTCCCCACACACCCCCCTCCCCGTCCGGTCACAGTGACCTCACTCCCCACACACACCCCTCGCCGTCCGGTCACAGTGACCTCACTCCCCACCCTCACTCCCCTCCCCGACCCGGTCACAGTGACCTCACTCCCCACACACCCCACCACCCCGACCCGGTCACAGTGACCTCACTCCCCACCCTCACTCCCCTCCCCATCCCGATCACAGTGACCTCACTCCCCACACTCCCTGACCTGGTCACAGTGACCTCACTCCCCACACCCCTCCCCAACCCGGTCACAGTGACCTCACTTCCCACACTCCCTGACTTGGTCACAGTGACCTCACTCCCCACACCCCTCCCCAACCCGGTCACAGTGACCTCACTCCCCACACCCCTCCCCAACCCGGTCACAGTGACCTCACTCCCCACACACCCCTCTCCCCGACCCGGCAACAGTGACCTCACTCCCACACAACTCCCTCCCCGTCCGGTCACAGTGACCTCACTCCCCACACAGCCCCCTTCCCGTCCGGACACAGTGACCTCACTCCCCACCCTCCCTCCCCTCCCCGACCTGGTCTCAGTGACCTCTCCCCACACACCCCCCTCCCCGGCCCGGCCACAGTGACCTCACTCCCCACACACCCCCCTCCCCGACCTGGTCACAGTGACCTCACTCCCCCCACACCCCCCTCTCCCTGACCAGTCACAGTGACCTCACTCCCACTCCCTCTCCCCGACCCGGTCACAGTGACCTCACTCCCCACACCCTCCCTCTCCTCCCCAACCTGGTCACAGTGACCTCACTCCCCACACAGCCCCCTTCCCGTCCGGACACAGTGACCTCACTCCCCACCCTCCCTCCCCTCCCCGACCTGGTCTCAGTGACCGCTCCCCACACACCCCCCTCCCCGACCCGGTCACAGTGACCTCACTCCCCACACCCTCCATTCTCGACCCTGTCACAGTGACCTCACTCCCGACACCCTCCCTCCCCTCCCCAACCTGGTTCAGTGACCTCACTCCCCCCACACCACTCTCTCCCTGACCCGGTCACAGTGACCTCACTCCCACTCCCTCTCCCCGACCCGGTCACAGTGACCTCACTCCCCACCCTCCCCCCCCCTCACCCCCCTCCCCAGTCACAGTGACCTCATTCCTCACACACCCTCCTCCCCGACCTGGTCACAGTGACCTCACTCCCCATCCCCACCTCCCAATTCGGTCACAGTGACCTCTCTCCCCACGCCCCTCCCCGACCCAGTCACAGTGACTTCACTCCCCACCCCTACCTCCCCGACCCGGTCACAGTGACCTCACTCCCCATCCCCCCTCACTGATCTGGTCACAGTGACCTCACTCCCCACCCCCTGGCCCGGTCTCGGAGACCTTACTCGCCATGCCCCCCCCCCTCCTCCCCCAACCCCATCACGGTCACCTCACTGCCAAACCAAAGACACTAAGAGGTCCAGACCCCATCATAGAGCCTTAATGTACCCTCCTGTCCCATACTCTAGTATAGTGGCTCATCAGGGAGATGGAGGAGGACAGGGATCTATGCGAATAGAAGCCCAAAGGCCATTCCCCCAAACCGGTGAGAGAGAGAAAGAGTCTGGGGTGTGGGAGAGAGAGATAGAGAGAGAAACTGGGGTGAGAGAGAAAGAAAGACTGGGGTGTATGTGTGAGAGAGAGAATCAGACAGAGACTGGGGTGAGAGAAAGAGAAACAGACAGAGAGAGACTAGGGTAAGAGAGAGAAAGAGACTGGGATAAGAGAGAGCGACTAGAGTGAGTGACAGAGAGAGAGAGAAACAGAAAGAGAGAGACTGCGGTGAGTAAGTGAGAGAGAAAGACTGGCGTATGGGAGAGAGAGAGAGAGGAAGACAAATGTGAGAGAGAGACTGGGATGTGTGTGAGAGAGAGACAGAAAGACTGAGATGTGACAGAGAGACAGGTAAGAGAGAGAAATTAAGATACGAGAGAGACTGGGGTGTGTGAGAGACAGAGAGAAACAGACAGAGAGACTGGTGTGAAATATAGAGACAGAGACTGGGATGAGACAGAGAGAGTGAAACTGGGGGAAGAGAGCAAGAGAAGCAGACAGAAAGAAATTGGGGTAAGAGAGAGAGAGAGACTGGGGTGGGAGAGAGACTGTGGTGAAAGAGAAAGAGAGAGTGAGACAGAGAGACTGTTGTGCGAGAGTGTGGAGAGACAGGATGACTGAGCGGTGAGACAGGTGATCAGGGGCATGTGATCAGTTGTCACACAGTCAGACGTCGCATTGCTGGAGTGTCACCTGATCAAAAGGCTATGAATCCTGTTAGCCAATGGCCCCATCACAATGACCCATTGACTTGGTGGAAGCTGATCACCTGTAATGTTTACGCCCTTTTAATTCACTTTATTTTTCTAAATTGTGCCTTCAACTACAGTGGACCGTCTCAGAATAAAGGGGCACCAGTGTAAGACTGAGATGGGGAGGAATTTCTTCTCTCAGATGGTTGTGAGTCTTTGGAACTCCTTGCCACAGGGAGCTGTGGTGTGAATAATAGAGTCAGAGAGGTGTACAGCACAGAAACAAACCCTTTGGTACAACTCGTCCATGCTGACCAGATATCCTAAATTAATCTAGTCCCATTTGCCAGCATTTGATCCATATCCCTCTAAACCCTTCCTATTCACATACCCATCCTAATGCCTTTTAAATGTTGTAATTGTGTCAGCCTCCACCATTTCCTCTGGCAGCTCATTCCATACACGCACCACCCTCTGTGTGAAAAAGCTGCCCCTCAGGTTCTTTTTACATCTTCCCTTTTTCACCCTAAAACTATGCCCTTTACTTCTGGACTCTCCCACCTCAGGGAACAGACCTTATCTATTTACCCTATCCATGCTCCTCATGACTTTATAAACCTCTATAAGGTCACCCTTCAGCCTCTGACACTCCAGGGAAAACAGCCCCAGCCAATTCAGCCGCTTCCTTTAGCTCAAATCCTCCTTGTGTATATTTAAGGCTGAGACAGATTTTGATCAGTCGGGGAATGGCTATGGGGGAAGTGGGATGTGAGGAGTCAGCCATGATCCTATGGAATCGCAGAGCAGGCTCAGGGGCCCTGAATGGCCTGCTCCTGTTCCTATTCCTCAAGGCCTTATGGTCTGATTTTCTTTATTTTCTGAACAATTGTGTCCACTCCTGCACGACAGCTTGATTTTTGATTTGTGAAGGAATTCACAATGGGTAAACTATTTTTCTCCTGTCATGTATTTTGTTCTTGCAACAATAAGTAAATGTCTGTTACATGAAGGTCATGTGTCAACTTTCTTCAGCTGACTGCCCTTTCCACTCGGCTGCAGAATCATTCGAATTTGACCCTATTGGTTTCTGACTCAGGCTCCAACTGTCTCACTGCTTTCATTGAATGACATTGAATTGATTCATTCTCAACAGGATCACTTCCTTATTTGGTACCTGTTCCCCTTTTATTAACAATAGTTTCCACGTGGCTTTTGACAGTTGAATAGAGGCTGTACACTGCAAGGTTCAGGCTTCTTCATTCATTATTGGAAGCATCCTTGCCCTCAGTACGTGCCCAACATAGTGGGTGCCTGATTGGTGAATTATTCCTACTAGGACAACAAAATGTTTAACACATCAGGATTCCTACAAAATTACAGCACTTAGGGTATCAATTCTCACAGCTCAGTGTGACAGGGAGTGTTCACTTACAGTTAGGCAATTCTTCTGTTTCTCACAATTAATGAGGAACTGTTAATGTCAAGCACTATAGATCTGTCAAATGTTTAGTCGTCACAATCACACCAATCGATTGGGCAATTAAATACGTTATTGCACTGAGCACAATGTCCAGGTTGATAAGCACTCAACGTCCCATTGCATCCATTTATACACGTCACTTCTCAAAACGCCTGTTGAATCATGTGTAGATAGCAGTGTGCCAGGTAGAATAATGACAGGAAGTGTTTGCTAATAGACTAGAGATTTAGAGGTTTTTCTGTGTCTATTGACGCACACAAAACCCATGTTTATGTTTGATTCCATTGTCCTGGTCCTGGCTGCTAGCCTGTGTCCTGGAGGCTGCAGCTTGAGGTATATTATTTATTATCCGAACAATATGGATGGGGAGTATTTTGTTCGGATAATCGAATGTTCGGATAATACAGTTTACCCAACCATCGGGACCTTGAGATCTTGTTCGGATAATTGACAGTCAGATCATTGAGGTTGCCCTGTAGTCCCCCATATGAAGTGTGACAGAGTACTGCTCTTCCCAGCTGCCCCGGGAACATTTGAAGGATTCCCAGATCGAAAACCAACCTGTTTGATCACATTAGGAACAAGCCATCCAGGCTTATTAGAATTAGAATTAGGTTCACTGTCCTGGATTCAAGTTACAAAAGAACAGGAGTTCAGTGAAAAGTGTACAACGTCACCAAGACACAACGCCATTTCAGGTACAAAGTACCTAGTTACAATTTTAGGTACAAAAAAAAGAGAAATAAAAGAAAAAAATGTCATACTATGTTACAGATATACAAAGTACAGGTTAGGAAAATAAGAAGTAAAGCCAAAAAGATAGATATTACACTCTAACTGTACGGGTCATTGCATCATGAGTTGGACGTAATCCTGGAGGTTTTGGTATAGAGCTGAGTGACACTATCCCCTGCATCACATTACATTGGCTGATGTACAGTGGTTGGTTATCGTGTGAAATGTGCTACCACAAGGAGTGCTTGAGCTAAATAGCATGGGCTCTTGTGGCACAGTGGTACCGTCCCTACCTTTGAGCCAGGAGGCCCAGGTTCCAGTCCCACCTGCTGCAGAGGTGTATCTGAACAGAGTGATAAAAAATGTCTACAAGGGAAAGGGAAAGCCCATTTGAGTTGAATAATGAAGGTGCACTGAAGGCAAACCCAGGTTCGTACAGGGTGGAGACAGAAATAGAAGGATTTGTTGTGAGATCAACAAGGATGGAGGAGGTACAACCTTGATGGGATGAATGGCCTGTTAGGGTTACTTCAATTTGACATATGTTCAGGCCTGGCTGTTACAGGGACCTATTGAGTATACGTGTGTCGAATCCCTACAATGTGGAAGGAGGCCATTTGGCCCATTGAGTCAGCATTGGTCCTCTGAAGAGCATCCCACCCAAATACACCCTGCTACCTATCCCAGTAAATCTGCCTTCCCCATTGCCAATCCACCTAACTTGCACATCTTTGGACTGTGGCAGGAAACCAGAGCACCCGGAGGGAACCCACACAGACACGGGGAGAATGTGCAAACTCCACACCTGAGGGTGGATTTGAACCTGGGTCCGTAGTGCTGTGAGGCAGCTGTGCTAACCATTGAACCACCATGCTGTCCCAATACAGACTATTCATAGTGCATTGGACACTATGAGAGCCAATCTACTAGGGTGGGCATCAACAACATACATAGCACACGTGAGAACATCATGTAAATGAATCTTACCCACAAAAGCAGGAAACACATAACGAGTTCTGAAGACAAGTCATACTAGACTTGAAACTATAACCCTGGTTCCCTCTCCACAGATGCTGCCAGACCTCCAGCTTCTGCACTGATTTGCTTTTCTGAGTCATAATTGTTATGAAGTTGAAGACATGTACTGTATCTTTAAGAGAGAGTGAAAACTGGCAAGCACCTATCCTGTCACAGAGTGCACAGGAAAATTGAAACATTTGACTAGATACCCCAGTTGTTTGCACAGCAGTTTGAATTTAACCAATCAGTTTAAATTATGTCCCAAGCTACTAAAACCCAATCGAATTTGAAGTTTACTGTTTTGACAACGTCAAACCAATGAGATGATCCAATGGTTGGGGTATAAAAAAAGGCAGGCATTTGGACAGTTAGCCAAACAGAGCATCAACTGCCATTGAAAGACAGCAATTCACTACACCCTCTGTCAAAGGAACCTTTCTCATATCAAACATTATTGCAGTGAAAGACCAGAGACTACCCAGGGAGATCCACAAACAGGGAAACCAACACCAGAGACGACCCAGGGAGATCCACAAACAGGGAAACCAACACCAGAGACGACCAAGGGAGATCCACAAACAGGGAAACCAACACCATAGACGACCCAGGGAGATCTACAGACAGGGAAACCAACACCAGAGACGACCCAGGGAGATCTACAGACAGGGAAACCAACACCAGAGACGACCCAGGGAGATCTACAGACAGGGAAACCAACACCAGAGACGACCCAGGGAGATCTACAGACAGGGAAACCAACACCAGAGACGACCCAGGGAGATCCACAAACAGGGAAACCAACACCAGAGATGACCCAGGGAGATCCACAAACAGGGAAACCAACACCAGAGACGACCCAGGGAGATCCACAAACAGGGAAACCAACACCAGAGACGACCCAGGGAGATCCACAAACAGGGAAACCAACACCAGAGATGACCCAGGGAGATCTACAGACAGGGAAACCAACACCAGAGACGACCCAGGGAGATCCACAAACAGGGAAACCAACACCAGAGACGACCCAGGGAGATCTACAGACAGGGAAACCAACACCAGAGATGACCCAGGGAGATCTACAGACAGGGAAACCAACACCAGAGATGACCCAGGGAGATCTACATGCAGGGAAACCAACACCAGAGACAACCCAGGAAGATCCACAAACAGGGGAACCAACACCAGAGACGACCCAGGGAGATCCACAAACAGGGAAACCAACACCAGAGACGACCCAGGGAGATCCACAAACAGGGAAACCAACACCAGAGATGACAGCCACTGTCTGGTTTTAAAATTTAATAGAGGATTTACTGAATCAATATATTGTTACAGAATGGGAGGTAGATAACAAATTTTTAAGAGATAGGAAGCATAGTGTTGTAAATAGTTGTTGTTTAATGTTCACTTTAGCATTAAAGAATAACTTGTTTTTTGTGTTAAATAGTGGAATTCGGGTAGTTCTTTGTCACTCATACTTTATCAGATTACGAGGCAAGGTGAGTTTTTCTGTGTGTTTGGTTTAATTAGCAGAAGGGTCCACTGCTGCATTGTAACATAATGGTCTGCTCTGATTCTGTGCAATAATACCACAGGTGACCGCTGATCACTGGAATGGAACGTTTCAGGTTCACAGAGACTTTGACTTGTACTGGCCCCATTCATTGTCAAAGCGTGCCATATGGTGGGCGTTCATGCCCTGTGAGGTTTGCAAACCTCGGTATTGTGACAGCAAACTTTGCTATGCACAGGAAGAGGTGTGGCAGCTACAAGTGATACATCTGACATGTGGTCTGCAGTTCAGACTAGGACGTGTACACAAACCAGGGTTTCAAGAGCAAAGACAAATCCACCCACGTTGCCAGCTCACCTACAGTCAGGTAATGGTCATTGGGTTAATTGAATGTCAATGGGTGTGGTTGGAGCAGGGACACTGAAGGAAGTTCAGAGCCTCAATAGGGCCATGCTAGGCCAGTCTCGCAGGTAAGGGGCTGTGGGGGTAATAGATTAAAGAAGGGCTGAGCTGGGAATGGGGACGGGGTGTGAAATTATAGCACCAGAGTGAGGGCTTTTCGGAGGGCGAGTGTGGACTTGTTTCCGCACAGTAGGGGAATCTAATCTAAACAAGAGTAGGTGTTTGGGGAGGGTTGTCAAAGGGGAGAGAGAGATAGAGTGGTTAAGGGAGAGAATTTCACACTTCAGTACATCTGTAACTACAATCACATCCTATGATACAGCTCCCTCTAGGATATGGTCATTGAACTTTAGGATTAGATGGAACTTGAAAGTTAAAGTCCCTGTGTTTCGACCTGTGTATCCAAAACTAGCTATTTATAGACATTATATTCATGGTTCAGTAAAACGATTATACTCAGCTGTTTGGCAACACTCATGCTTTATCCAATGAAGCCCCTTAGAGGCTTGTTCAATGTTACATCTAAGTGATGCCACATAAAATGGATTCACACAAGAGCATTAAAAGCTCACACACATTTACAGCACCAGAGAAGAATTTAATTAATCGTGATGGAGGGGGGAGGGGATGTTCAATTGCCAGGTGCCCATTTCCTTTCTGAAGAATAAGAAAATGTCAGAGGGGAAGCTGGTGGAGACTCGGACACTCGCTTGTTCAATTTTCAGGCCGGGTTTTGACTGTTTCCAAGCACATCCACCTCGAGTAGCTGGAAGGTGTTGTTATGCAATCCTGAGACCCCTCACTGCAAATGGTGCCCATGCTCTCACACTGATGCCCTTCACTGCAAATGGTGCCACACTCTCACAGTGAGACCCCTCACTGCCAATGTTGCCACACTCTCTCAGTGAGACCCCTCACTGCAAATGGTGCCACACTCTCACAGTGAGACCCCTCACTGCCAATGTTGCCACACTCTCTCAGTGAGACCCCTCACTGCAAATGGTGCCACACTCTCACTGTGAGACCCCTCACTGTCAATGTTGCCCACACTCTCACAGTGAGACCCCTCACTGTCAATGT
Organism: Chiloscyllium plagiosum; assembly: GCF_037043375.1. NCBI lineage: Eukaryota > Metazoa > Chordata > Chondrichthyes > Orectolobiformes > Hemiscylliidae > Chiloscyllium > Chiloscyllium plagiosum. The sequence continues at coordinate 43,866,872 of NW_028270166.1, read as the reverse complement.
TGCCCACACTCTCACAGTGAGACCCCTCACTGTCAATGTTGCCCACACTCTCACAGTGAGACCCCTCACTGTTAGTGTTGCCCACACTCTCACAGTGAGACCCCTCACTGCCAATGTTGCCACACTCTCACAGTGAGACCCCTCACTGCCAATGTTGCCCACACTCTCACAGTGAGACCCCTCACTGCAAATGGTGCCCACACTCTCACAGTGAGACCCCTCACTGTTAGTGTTGCCCACACTCTCACAGTGAGACCCCTCACTGTCAATGTTGCCACACTCTCACAGTGAGACCCCTCACTGTTAGTGTTGCCCACACTCTCACAGTGAGACCCCTCACTGTCAATGTTGCCCACACTCTCACTGTGAGACCCCTCACTGTCAATGTTGCCCACACTCTCACAGTGAGACCCCTCACTGTCAATGTTGCCCACACTCTCACAGTGAGACCCCTCACTGTCAATGTTGCCCACACTCTCACAGTGAGACCCCTCACTGTCAATGTTGCCCACACTCTCACTGTGAGACCCCTCACTGCAAATGGTGCCCACACTCTCACAGTGAGACCCCTCACTGTCAATGTTGCCCACACTCTCACAGTGAGACCCCTCACTGTTAGTGTTGCCACACTCTCACAGTGAGACCCCTCACTGTCAATGTTGCCCACACTCTCACAGTGAGACCCCTCACTGTTAGTGTTGCCCACACTCTCACAGTGAGACCCCTCACTGTCAATGTTGCCCACACTCTCACAGTGAGACCCCTCACTGTTAGTGTTGCCCACACTCTCACAGTGAGACCCCTCACTGCCAATGTTGCCACACTCTCACAGTGAGACCCCTCACTGCCAATGTTGCCCACACTCTCACAGTGAGACCCCTCACTGCAAATGGTGCCCACACTCTCACAGTGAGACCCCTCACTGTTAGTGTTGCCCACACTCTCACAGTGAGACCCCTCACTGCCAATGTTGCCACACTCTCACAGTGAGACCCCTCACTGTCAATGTTGCCCACACTCTCACAGTGAGACCCCTCACTGCCAATGTTGCCACACTCTCACAGTGAGACCCCTCACTGCCAATGTTGCCACACTCTCACAGTGAGACCCCTCACTGTCAATGTTGCCCACACTCTCACAGTGAGACCCCTCACTGTCAATGTTGCCACACTCTCACAGTGAGACCCCTCACTGTCAATGTTGCCCACACTCTCACAGTGAGACCCCTCACTGTCAATGTTGCCCACACTCTCACAGTGAGACCCCTCACTGTCAATGTTGCCCACACTCTCACAGTGAGACCCCTCACTGTCAATGTTGCCCACACTCTCACAGTGAGACCCCTCACTGTTAGTGTTGCCCACACTCTCACAGTGAGACCCCTCACTGCCAATGTTGCCCACACTCTCACAGTGAGACCCCTCACTGTTAGTGTTGCCCACACTCTCACAGTGAGACCCCTCACTGCCAATGTTGCCCACACTCTCACAGTGAGACCCCTCACTGTTAGTGTTGCCCACACTCTCACAGTGAGACCCCTCACTGCCAATGTTGCCCACACTCTCACAGTGAGACCCCTCACTGCCAATGTTGCCACACTCTCACAGTGAGACCCCTCACTGCCAATGTTGCCCACACTCTCACAGTGAGACCCCTCACTGTTAGTGTTGCCCACACTCTCACAGTGAGACCCCTCACTGCCAATGTTGCCACACTCTCACAGTGAGACCCCTCACTGCCAATGTTGCCCACACTCTCACAGTGAGACCCCTCACTGCAAATGGTGCCCACACTCTCACAGTGAGACCCCTCACTGTTAGTGTTGCCCACACTCTCACAGTGAGACCCCTCACTGCCAATGTTGCCACACTCTCACAGTGAGACCCCTCACTGCCAATGTTGCCACACTCTCACAGTGAGACCCCTCACTGTCAATGTTGCCCACACTCTCACAGTGAGACCCCTCACTGTTAGTGTTGTCCACACTCTCACAGTGAGACCCCTCACTGTCAATGTTGCCCACACTCTCACAGTGAGACCCCTCACTGTTAGTGTTGCCCACACTCTCACAGTGAGACCCCTCACTGCCAATGTTGCCACACTCTCACAGTGAGACCCCTCACTGCCAATGTTGCCCACACTCTCACAGTGAGACCCCTCACTGTTAGTGTTGCCCACACTCTCACAGTGAGACCCCTCACTGCCAATGTTGCCACACTCTCACAGTGAGACCCCTCACTGTCAATGTTGCCCACACTCTCACAGGGAGACTCCTCACTGTCAATGTTGCCCACACTCTCACAGTGAGACCCCTCACTGCAAATGGTGCCCACACTCTCACAGTGAGACCCCTCACTGTTAGTGTTGCCCACACTCTCACAGTGAGACCCCTCACTGCCAATGTTGCCACACTCTCACAGTGAGACCCCTCACTGCCAATGTTGCCACACTCTCACAGTGAGACCCCTCACTGTCAATGGTGCCCACACTCTCACAGTGAGACCCCTCACTGCCAATGTTGCCCACACTCTCACAGGGAGACTCCTCACTGCCAATGTTGCCACACTCTCACAGTGAGACCCCTCACTGCCAATGTTGCCACACTCTCACAGTGAGACCCCTCACTGTCAATGGTGCCCACACTCTCACAGGGAGACTCCTCACTGCCAATGTTGCCACACTCTCACAGTGAGACCCCTCACTGCAAATGTTGCCCACACTCTCACAGGGAGACTCCTCACTGCAAGTGGTGCCACATTCTCACAGCGAGACCCATCGCTGTCAATAGTGCACACACTCTCTCAGTGAGACCCCTCACTCTCAATGACACATACACACTCATGACTGGACAACACCAATGGTTTGCATTGTCTCCCACTGTCAGAGGTCAGGGTGCAGAATCAAATCTAGTCCAGCCAGAGTAGGAATTGATGAACCCACATTGTTAGCATCATTATTTCCACATCATATATATTTTTGTACAATGTAGAAACAGGCCATTCAGCCCAAATGCTCCAGGTTGGCATGTAAGCTCCATTTGAACTTTCCCCCTCCCTCACTTCTCTATCCTTCCATCTCTGTCCCCAAATCCAATTGTAATTTTTCCAGCTTCTCTTTTTTACTGCATCTGTGCTTCAACTGCACCTTGGCCCAGAGAATCCTGATGATTCTCTGGATAAAGACAGTTCTCCTGAATTCCCTTGTGCTTTTATTATGACTATTTTAGACGTACAACTCCTAGTTTTGGAGTTGTTGCATTTTCCAGGATTTAACTGTTCTGGAAAGATGTGAGGAAAGAATGTTAAAGGAGAGGATGTGAAGGATGTGAGCAAAGAATGTTAAAGGGGAGAAAGGAATTCGAAAGCAAGAGGAGTTTTTATAAAGATTTTTGCAAGAGTTTTTCAAGCGATACAGCGGTGACCAGATCAAACTTTAAATTGTGAGTTTTATTTATTCCAAAACTTAAGTCGAAATTTGAAAAGCTCAGAAGTTCAAAGGAATATTAATCTCTCTCCTGGACTTTCAATACAACCCCATGCTGTGATGGCTGCAACTTCCAATATTTGGATAGAATCTGTGTTTAAATAAATTCTCGTTAATCCCAGAATATTTAAATAGCCTCAAATATTGTTACAGACAAGGAACGAAAAGCAAGAGAGCTTACCGCCTGGAGGAATTCTCATTTGCCTTCCATCTGACGGCAAGGCCAGAGATCGAATAGAAAACCTCTGCTCAGCATCTTGACCCACAGACTGACACAGAGGAGAAGATAATAGCTGTTTATGCTCTTATAATATGGCAGAACAGGAAAGTTTAATGACAGGCCCAAGAAATCTGGGCAAAGTCACAGTTTTAGACTTTGATGAGGGTTTTGAAGGCAAGTGCTCGTGGTGCAATTCCAAAGAGTGAGGGGAGGTGGGGGCGAGTTGGGGCAAATAGATTTTTTTTTACATTAATTCACAGGATGTGGGCATCGCTGACTAGGCCAGCATTTATTGCCCATCCCTAATTACCCAGAGGGCAGTTAAGAGTCAACACATTGCTGTGAGCCTGGAGTCACATGTAGGGCAGACCAGGTAAGGATGGCAGCTTCTTTCCCTAAAGGACATTAGTGACCCAGATGGACTTTTCCTCACAATTAACACTGGATTCATGGTCATCATTAGACTCTTAATCTCAGATGTTTTATGAAGTTTATTATCCGTGAAATAGAACTCCTGACCCTGCATAAAAACCATTCTGCCCTTGTAGCTATGTAACTCCATACATCCTGGAGTGACCCGATGTGATTGTATAAGACATATCTTTGAGGGATCAACTATTTAAAGTGAAAATTATCTTTGCACTTGAAGCATCATGTGCATGCTAATTGATGTTTGATTTTCATTGATTCTGATTCCTGTTACAGTAAATGTTACAAAACATGCTATCTTGTTGGTCATTTCTTCTCTTGGGGACATGACTTTCATTTGGTTATTTTGAATAATGGTTTCTCCATTAATTAGGGATCACAATAATCCTACACATTTTTGAATAACATTGCTGATTAGTTATTCATTTGCACAGATCCATTTCTGTGTTTCCGGTGCTGAAATTGTAAATCCAGTTGCAATATAAAGTTTAACCAGTAGCTTATTGTAACATTATCAAAATCTAATATGGCTGGTCCATACAATATTGGATCTGAGCTTAGAGAGAAGATAAAGAGAGTGAAAACCTTTAGCAGAGTCCATCTCACTAAAGATTACATGTGGTTACAGAAGGCTGTCTCCTGAACCTGTTCGATTCAATAAAGAATTTCAGTGAACGCTACACAGCAAACCTTCTAATAATCTATAGTCAAAAACTGGTCTTTCATGTCACACTAAACAAAAAATGTAAAAGCATGATATTAAAATAAATAAGTTTTGTATTAGCACTGATCAATGAAAACCAGTGGCTCAGGCACACTGTTGAATTCTATAATGATATGAATCTAATCAAAGACAATTAATAAAGAAAGAGCATTGTATTGATATAGCATTCTTTCAAACATCAGGATGTCCAAAATAAATAGAAGTCCAGCACTCTCTCTCCGCTATGGTTCCTTGAGCAAGTCGACCTTACAATGACTGAGATTGAGAGATTCTTTCTACAGAAGGGTATCCAGGTTATGAAGAATGGCACATAGTTCAGTGGAGTTACAGATCAATCAAAATCAAATAGAAGTTAGGAGAAGGCTTAATGGCTCCCTCTTTTTCCTAGAATTCCATTGATTCACATATTCCAATGAACTATCGCAGACATGATGAAGCAACAGGTAACTCCATGGCTCAATATTCAGAGCAATTACATTGACTGGGGAATGAGTGATAACTGTGTATAATTTAGAAAATTAAATGGACATCTTTGATATGATACAAAACTGTAATCTTTCTATTGCTATTTATTACGACCCAAGAACCCAAAGACACTAGACATCGGAGCAGGAGTAGACTATGGAGCCTGCTCCCTATACCCTATAATTCTCTGTATTATGATGCCAACTGTTGTTATTACTGCTCAGGTCAGATCTCAGTCCGAAACCCTCATAACTCATATTTTGATATCTTTTCATTTTAATGAAATGGTCCCTCACTGAAACTTTAAGCGTGCATTTGTGTGGTTTTTGCTTTCCTATAGCGGAAGTTTATTAACAGAAAAAATTATGATAAAATAGGATATACTGAATTGCCTACTTATAACACTGTGAATATACAGTAAAAATCTAACCTCATTGTTCCCAAAAAAAACCCATTGATAAATTGAAAAGACAAAAAAGTCGTTATTATAAGTTATCAAAATATAGGCTTGGTACAGTACTCCAGAATCCTTATATCAAACATCTCAGTAAGTTTAAGTCATTTAAAACTTCAGCCGCAAGTCTGGAATAGCAGATAGCTTGTTCTTGGAGCTGTTAGACAGTTAAGGTTAAATGTATGCAGCTTTAAGTAATCTCCTCAGGGTTTTATGGCAACTCTTCTGATAAGAACAGCTCTTCACTCCAAGACACTGGAAATCCTTCCCTTCTCATGTCATTGCTTTTCCAGCAACCTTCACCCAAGAGCTTTGTAGGACTGCTCAAAACACAAAGTAACAAAGCAAAACTCTTTCCAAGCTGTGGATTTCCATTAAGCTTAAAGAAAATCAAGTAGCAGAAGTCTCTAACAAACCTTTGACCCCATTATGTACTTTTCTGGGTTGCAAAACAATCTAATTTAAACAAAAATCCACATTTTAAAGTTATGTTCCAAAAATTGTTTTAAAACAAATCATCATGGCTATAGAACTACCTACAAATTCATTATTTACTTCAGACAGACAAAAACGCATGTGTTACTTATTTTAAAAAATCAAGAACCCAAATTTACAATAAATTATACTAAAAAGAAAAAAATATATATATATAAAATCACACAGACTACATCACACCTGAAAGGACAAAAATATGTCTACCCTACATTTAAACATCTTCAATGATGGAGCAACCACAACTCACTCAGGGTCGACAATTCAGAAGATTTGAAGTAAAATAATTTGTCCTGATCTCAGTCCTGGCCTCTAATCCTGACACTGCAGGGTGTGTGTTAGATTCTGCAACTTGTGGAAATAATCTCTCAATGTCTACTTCATCAAGCTCCCTCAGAAACCTGCATGCTTAAAGGAGATCATCTCTCATTCTTTGAAATTCCAAAGCATTATTGTGTTTTGTCTTGTGTTGCCCCTTTAAGGGACAAGTTCGTGATTTAATTCCCATATCATAGCATGTGTCCTAATGGGATAAAGCTCCATGTCTCCACCTTTCTGAGCTCTGCCAGTATGACATGCTGAGGGAAGTATGCCACATCAAATCCACAGTGATTTGTTTGAACAGACACACAAGTGCCTCTTATTGTAATATGATTATAGATAACAGGTGCTCCGTACTGTATGACGTACATGTCATATTTATGTTATGGGGGCTAACATAAGATCACCACATGATAATTGCAGATTATCAGCTATCACAGCATTTTATCACAAAACCACAAGGCATCAGAGCAGAAGTAGGCCATTCAGCCCATCGAGTCTGCTCCACCATTCAATGAGATCATGATCATTCTCAGCTTTGTGGGGCTAGGGAGACCTGAGTGATTAACCAGTGGAACCCATAGTCTTTCCAAGCTGATTTCGGTGAGGGGGGGCTGTAGTGGGAATGTCATCGGACCAGGATTGCTGGCCAATGTTCTGGGATATGGGTTCAGATTCCACTATGGCAGAAGCCTAACAGTGATCATACAGCCATTGTTCACCAATGTCTGGTTCACCAATGTCTGTAAGGAATGGAAGCTGCTGTCCTTAGCTGGTTTGGCCTACGTGTGACTCCAGACCTACAGCAAAGTCGTTCGTTCATACCTGCCCTCTCAATGGCCTAACAAGTGACTCCATTCAAGGTCAATTAGGGATGGGCATCAAATGTTGTCCCAGCCAGAAATAGAACAGGCAGCATCCAAGAAGCAGGAGAATCGACATTTCGGGCATAAGCCCTTCTTCAGGATTCCTGAAGAAGAGCTTTTGCCCGAAACTTCGATTCTCCTGCTCCTCGGATGCTGCCTGGCCTGCTGTGTTTTTCCAGCACCACATTTTTCAACTCTGGTCTCCAGCATCTGCAGTTCTCACTTTCTCCCAGCCAGAAATACCTAAATCCAATGAATGCATTTTTAAAAAAATTCAGTTAATTTGGGGGCATCTAGCCTATGGTGAGGAGCCTTTATTTGGGAGTTTAATCTATGGAGTGTTATTATTCTTTAAAGACTTAGTGAGTATTTTTTGGGAGGATTAATTATTGTGGTGACGTGGAGTTTACTTGGGTGGTTTTGGTGCTGTGGTGGGCTTTATTTAGGGGCAATCAGTACAGGGTGCAGGGTTTTGTTACTGTGTGTAATTCCTGATGTCATAAACAGAAGAGTGTGTAATTTCTGTTTTCTCATCTGTCATTGGCCACACCATTATAATTCAAATTCTAATTGCCAGGAGCAGTCTAAGGAACACATCTGATTTAGTCGGAGTGAAAGCATTTCGCTGGTGAAATCCACACGTCAGTTGATAACATTGAAATTACAGATATCGTACTGAAGAGCTTTCTGTTCAGAGAGGGGATGGATCTATGCCTTGACTGGAAGCTCCCCTGATTTCAAGTGCCACATTCTTTGAAGCAATGTCTAAGTCATCAGCCCCACAGTTCAGAGATGCCTTCCTACTGGCTGTCTTCTTGAGGGCAGCTCTAACCATTGTCATGGGCTTCTCATGAAACACACATTGCTGCACACCCTAATGAACAACCCAACCCAAACGGACCATTTCCCAAGAGCCCCTCAGATGTCTGTGACATTACCTCTCTGATACCTGGGACACAGTCTCTTCTCCTTCTGGGTAGGTTGCCATTCCAGTGCCTGATTTGAACATAGAACAGTACAGCACAGTACAGGCCCTTCGGCCTTTGATGTTGTGCCAGCCTTTTATCCTACTCTAAGATCAAATTAACCTACATGCTCTTCATTGTACTATCTGCCCAAGAGTCTCTTAAATGTCCCTAATGTATCTGACAATTTGGCCAACGTTTGTGGATGTCTGTATCCAGACCAGCCTGAACCTCAGGTGCTACCTACTGTTGATGTTGAGGCCTCTGGTTAAAACTCTCCTCCTGCACCTTCTCTTCTCCTGTTCCCAAGGCTACGGCAGATGACATCCACAGCTATAGAAACATTGAAACAAGAGGCAGTGGTAGGCATTCGGCCTTTGAGCCTGCTTCCCCAGTCAAGAGGATCATGGCTGATCAACACAGTCCCCTGTTCCCACTTTCTCCCCATATCCTTTGATCCTTTTTGTCCCTAAGAACTCCTGTTTGAATGCTCAACTGCTTTGCAAATCGGTCTAGTTTAGTTTGGAACAAAAATGCGTTGGACTGAGGGGATTATTTCCATGCTGTATGACTCAGTGACTCTAGCCTTTCTGTGGCAGAGAATTCCACAGGCTCATCATTTCTGGGGGAAGGAATTTCTTCTCATTTCCATCCTAAATGGCCTTTTCCCCATTACCTTAAAGTGGGGCTACACAGTGGCTCAGTGGTTAGCACTGCTGCCTCACAGCACCAGGGGCCTGGGTCTGGTTCCACTCTCAGGCGACTGTCTGTGTGGAGTTTACACCTTCACCCTGCAGGAGAAAGTGAGGACTGCAGGTGCTGGAGATCAGAGTTGAAAAGTCAGTCGCTGGAAAAGCACAGCAGGTCAGGCAGCATCCGAGGAGCAGGACAGTCGATGTTTCAGGCATAAGCCCTTCATCAGGAATGTGGAAGGGGGAAGGGGGCTGAGAGATCAATAGGACGGTGGGGGTGGAATGGAGCTGGGAGGGAGGGGGGAAGGTAGCTTGGAAGGTGATAGGTAGATGCAGATAGGTGGGGGTGGGGGGGAGTTTGCTGTGTGGGTTTCCTCCCACAGTCCACAAATGTGCAGCTTAGGTGGACTGGCCCTGGGAAATGCAGGGTACCAGGGATAGGATGGATCTGGATGGGATGCTTTTCAGAGGGTCAGTATAGGCTGAATGGCCTGCTTCCACACTGTATAGATCCTGTGACTCTATGTGATTCCTGGTTCTGGTCATCAGGAACATCTTTGCTTCCTTTACTCTATCAAGTCTTGTTAGAATTTTAAGGGTTCCTTTGAGATCTCCTTTCAAACTGCTAAACTCCAGTAAATATAATCTTAACTGATCTAATCTCTCTTCATTTGTCAATCTCAACATCCCAGGGATCAGTCTGTTAAACCTTCATTGCACTCCGTCTGCAGCCAGAACATTCGTTATCAGATAAGGAGTCCAAAACTACCCACAGTAGTCACCAAGACCGGGTCCAATTGCAGCAAGACATCCCTGCTCCTGTACTCGAATCCTCTCACTCTGAAGATCAACGTTCCCATTTGCCTTCTTCACCACCGGCTGCATCTGCATGCTTACTTTGGAGGGAATTACCCAGTTTGAGGGGGGAGACACACACAAGAGGGCACACACATGTACAGACATTTAAACAATAATTAGAGAGTTCTGTTACTTAGCCAGTTATGTGCAACATTAACTAATATCCTAATGGCTCACTGATGTCCTTTATGGAAGGAAATTGCCATCCTTACCTGGTCTGGCCAACACGTGACTCCAGACCTACAGCAATGTGATTGGCTCTTAACTGCCCTCTGGGCAAATTAGAGATGGGCAATAAATGCTGGCCTAGCCAGCGATGCCCTCATCCTGTGAGTGAATAAAAAAACTCCAGCCTCCCAAAATAACCTTCCTCTCGCTTCAGTTGTGCTTAGATTCAGAGAAGCTGCGACTGAAGCAATGTATTAAAATGATGAGGTATTACATTGAGAACCTTATACCCTCCTGCTGTCACTCTCATGTTGCACTAACACTCACAACTCACCTTACATCTGATTTCCTCTTCCCTCTATTACCCTGGACTTCCTCACAATTACACGGATCCCTATTACCCTACACATATCAGCTCTCCCTACTTGGTCTCCATCTATAACCTGCCAATGCTCACCTTGACCCTGAATCATCCCATTATTCTCATCCATCCTACTTTCTTCCCACCCGTGAGACCTTACAAACCTTGTCTATGACTCTAGAGCTGCCCCTGGACTGACTACAACTCTGCTATTAAACTACAACGGCTCTCTCCCCTGCCCACCATATGAAAAACCCTCAGAACCACACCATCAACTTCCCTGATGTCATCCTTTAGACCCATCATCCGTCTTTCAATCCCCATCTTGACCCACATCCGACCCTTACACTCAGAATACAATGCTTCTCCATCATGCACACCTCCCTCTGTCTGAACACCACACTCTATCCATCCTCCATTTCCTCCCTCACACCTCCCTCCACCTGAACACCACACTCTGTCCATCTTCCATTCCCCCTTCACACCTCCCTCCACCCAAACACCACACTCTGTCCATCCTCCACTTCTCCCTCACACCTCCCTCCACCCGAACACCGCACTCTGTCCATCCTCCACTTCTCTCTCACACCTCCCTCCACCCAAACACCACACTCCGTCCATCCTCCACTTCTCCCTCACACCTCCCTCCACCCAAACACCACACTCCGTCCATCCTCCACTTCTCCCTCACACCTCCCTCCACACAAACACCACACTCCGTCCATCCTCCACTTCTCCCTCACACCTCCCTCCACCCAAACACCACACTCCGTCCATCCTCCACTTCTCCTCACACCTCCCTCCACTCAAACACCACACTCCATCCATCCTCCACTTCCTCCCTCACACTTCCCTCCACCTGAATTCCACAATCCGTCCATCCTCCATTCCCCCAACACCTCCCTCCACCCGCACACTACTCTCCATCCACCCTCAATTTCCTCCCTCACACATCCCTGCACCCAAACACCACACTCTGTCCATCCTCCATTTCCTCCTCACACCTCCCTTCAACCGAACACCACACTCTGTCCATCCTCCATTTCCTCCTCACACCTCCCTTCAACCGAACACTACACTCTGTCCATCCTCCATTTCCTCCCTCCACCCAAACACAATGCTGTGTCTATCCTCTGTTCCACCCTTCACACCTCTCTGCACCTGAACACGTGTGTGGAATGAACTTCCAGAGGAAGTGGTCGATGCGGCTACAGTTACAGTTTTTAAAAGACATTTAGATAAGTACAGGAATAAGAAATATTTGGAGAGATATGGGCCAAGTTTAGGCAGATGAGACTAGTTTAGTGTGGGATTGTGGTCGGCATGGACTGGTTGGACCGAATGGTCTCTTTCCATTCTGTATGACTCTACGGCTGTATAACATGAACACAGAGACACAGCCTCTTGCTACTGACATGAAACACTGTGTATTCTAACTGTGTTAACACAGGGCACAATGCACAGACTGTAGACTAAACCTTTCAGTAGGGCAGTATTGGCCAACTCCATGACCACACTGGCACACCGGCCCTGGTGCAGTGCCAGGAGGCTGCCCTTTGTGGCCCAGGCAGAAACCGATCTGAATACTGAGTGGAAACGTGGACTGAGCTGATCCAACCCTGGGCGAAGAGACCTGAGGTCCCACCTTAGGATGATAACATCTGTGCCACCTCTGCCATTGCTGCGTCCTCTACAGCTGCCAGCGTGTGCCAAGGTCGAGAACTACTTGAGGCCAGCCTTCTGCAAACCACCAGTGAAGCACCCAATCACCATTGGAGCAGCAAGCAGACAAAGGCAAATGCAAGATGGCCACTGAGAGAAGGGGTTTCCCTTCAGTCATCTATTTGAAAACACTTTGCGATTAATGTGAGACAATGTTTTGTGGCACAGGTGAGTGGTGTTCTTTCCTCTGATCCCACTTCAAGTTCAAGTCCCACTTCTGGCCTTGATGGCTATCTTTATAATGTGACCAAAATAAAAGTTATTATTCATGGCAGGTGAGTCTCCTGGATGTGCCTCCCACCCAAGCTACGGCTTCTGGCCAGGTTCCAAGATAAACTAACACCAGAAAGAGACATAAGCACGTTCCCTTTCTACCTCAAATACCACTAGACATGGTTAAACCTCTAAGGGGATGAAATGTTGCTGAGGATAGGCAGGAATGTAGAATTAGACACAAAATCAGATCCACCATCTTCTTATAGAAGGCAGAATGGACTTGAAGAGTCAACTGGTCTTCTTTTGCTCCTTGTTCATACTTTTTTTGTGCGAAGTCTTGAAATAAAGACCAAGTGAAAGTGAACAATTGAACAGAGCTTTCAAAGACCTGGCATTAGCACCACTTTTTGGTCTTTTTTTTGGTCATATATGATTCTATTAATCTTTTTCTTCTCTCATGGTTTGTAGCAATGAGTGATTTGTTTTTAAATGCACAGAGGTCAGACATTCCTGTTTATAACTTATTTATTAATGATCCTATTGGCAATCATGGGGAAATGGATATAGGTTAGGTTTTTAAAAATAGATTTATGCTATTGATCATAACTGAAACTGCTATTAAAGAGTAAACACAACTTCAACACCACTTTTCCTGATGATTGCTACATGGAATTGAATTTGGCTGCTGCCACCAAAATATTAAAACCATAAATCAAGGATAACGTTCTCATATGGGTTTCTGTTGGGCTAATTATCCTGCTCAGTACTTTCCTGGCGGCAATCCTGCATAATTCTGAGTTTCTTCCTTTAATCGTTCAGCCTCCTTGGCTTGTTTTGGAGTTGGCGGGATATACTCATGTTAATTTTGTTTTCATCAATGAAGACCTCCTGGAAAGAGAATGTACAGGTGATGATGATAAAGACGGGTGTGTACATGACAAAACCCAATTCATAGATTGGAGAAAAGCTGATATTGAAAGGCTGTAAGTAGAACTTGGGGAAATAAAATAAAATGGGCAACAGTTGACAAACACTGATGTCAATCAAACACAGCAAACATAGCCCTGCAAAGTCCTCCTTACCAACATTCGGGGGTTAATGCCAAAATTGGGAGAGCTGTCTCACAGACTAGTCAAGCATAGTCATATGCATACCTTACAATCTCCCAGACACTAGCATCACCATCCCTGGATATGTCCTGTCCCTCCAGCTGAGGTGGTGGCAGTGTTATACAGTCAGGTGGGAGTTGCTCTCAGAGTTCTCAACATTGACTCCAGACCCCTTGAAGCCTCTTGGCTTCAGGTTAAACATCGGCAAAGAAACCTCCTGCTGATTATCACGTACCGCCCTCCCTTGGCTGATGAGTCAGTCCTCCTCCATGTTGAACACCACTTGAGGAAGCAGTGAGGGCGACAAGGGCACACAATGTACTCTGAGTGGTGGATTTCAATGTTCACACCAGGAGGGGCTCAGCAGCAGTACCATTGATCAAGCTGGTTAGGTCCTAAGGGACATAGCTGCTAGACTGGGTCTGCAGCAGGTGGTGAGGGAACCAACAAGAGAGAAACATACTTGATCTCATCCTCACTGATCTTCCAGCTACAGGTGCATCTGTCCATGCCAGTATCGGTAAGAATGACCACTGCGCAGTCCTTGTGGAGACAAAGTCTTACCTTCACACTGAGAAAAACTTCCATCGTGTTATGTGACACTATCATCGTGCTAAATGGGACACACTTCAAAGTGATCTAGCAAATCAAGACTGGGCATCCATGAGGCACTGTGGACCATCAACAGCAGCAGAATTGTACTCCAGCACAATCTGTAACCTCAAGGCCCAGCATATCTCTGACTCAACCATTACCATCAAGCCAGGGATCAACGTTGGTTCAATGGGGAGTTCAGGACGGCATACCAGGAGCAGCTCCAGGCATACCTGAAGATGAGGTGTCAATCTGGGGAAGCTATCAAACAGGGCTATTTGTGTGCCCCACAATATGCAGCGACAGTCAGAGCAGAGTGATCCGAAAGTGAGGACTGCAGGTGCTGGAGATCAGAGCTGAAAAATGTGTTGCTGGAAAAGTGCAGCAGGTCAGGCAGCATCCAAGGAGCAGGAGAATCGATGTTTCGGGCATAAGCCCTTATTCAGGAATGAGGAGGGTGTGTCCAGCAGGCTAAGATAAAAGGTAGGGAGGAGGGACTTGACTGCTCTTAACATCATTTGACCAAGTGTGACATCAAGGAGCCCCAGCAAAACTGAAATCAATGGGTATCAGGGACAAACTCTCCAGTGGTTGGCACATAGGCAGGTGGTTTTCATTGTTGGAGGTCAGTCATCTCAGCTCCAGGACATCACTGCAGGAGTTCCTCAGGGGAGTGTTTTAGGCCCAACCATTTGAAATTGCTTCCTCAATGACCTTCCATCCATCATAAGGTCAGAAGTCGAGATGTTCACCGATGATTACACAATGTTCAGCACCATTCGCAACTCCTCAGATACTGAAGCAATCCATGTTCAAATGCAACTAGATTCGGAAAATATGCAAGATTAGGCTGACAAGTGGCAGGTAACTTTCACACCACAAAAAAAGGCCATGACCATGTCCAATAGGAGATATCTAACCACCATCACTTTTGACATTCAATTGTGTTACCATCACTGAATCCTCTACCATCAACATCCTAGGAGTTACCATTGACTAGAAATTCAACTGGACTCACCATATAAATACAGTGGCTATAAAAACAGGTCAGAAGATAGGAATAGCAGGTAACTCACCTCCTGATGTGATCCACAAGGCACAAGAATACTCCTGACTTGCTTGGATCCCTGCAGCTCCATCAAAACTCAAGAAGCTTGATTAAACAGCCCATTTGATTAACACCACATCCACAAGCATCCACTCATTCAGCCACCGAAGCTCAGTAGCAGCAGTGTGTACTATCTAGAAGATGCACTGCAGAAATTCACCAAAGATCCTCAGACAGCACCTTCCAAACCCACGACCACTTTCATCTAGAAGGACAAGGGCAGCAGATACATGGGAAGGTTACCACCTGCAAGTTCACTCCAAGCCACTCAGATCCTGACTTGGAAATATATCACAGTCCCTTCACTGTTATTGGGGCAACATCCTGGAATTCCCTCCCCAATGGCATTGTGGGTCCAACTAAAGCACATGGACTGCAGTGGTTCAGGAAGGCAGTTCACCACCACTTTCGGAAGGTCAGCTAGGGACAGGAAATAAACGCTGCCTGGCCAGCACTCACACATGCCCCAGGAGTAAATAAAAGGAAATTCGAATGATGTTCAACAGAGAAATGCATTCACTAAAAAGAAAGAACTAAAATCTGGTGAGAATCCATGGCCTAGTAAAGTCAGAAGGAAATAATTGAAGGTTAAGAAAGAGACATTGAATACAAAGCAGGCGATTGAATGATCAGAGAACAATACAAGTAGATTAGTGCAGTAAGACTAAGAAAACCCAAGGCAAGAGGAACAATGTAAATAGATTATCACAGAAATTAAAATAAATCAATCAAATATTTGACAGGTACATCAATTAAAAAAAAAGCTCTGATGGAAGTTGGAAAGATGGAATAAGGTTAGGTAATAAGATGGCAGAAATAAGAAATAATTGTTTCACTTCAATATTTACCAGGGAGATGAGTCAATGAGATATGGCATTGAATGATAAGAAATGTGATGAAATATGTAAATGTGAAATTAGAAAGACTGTGCTTTGAATAAGCTAAACAAATTCAAAGAGGATGAAGCCCTAAGCTGATTGGATTGAACCCATGCATTTTAAATTAATCTAGGGAAGAGACAGCCAACTCATTACCATTCATCGTTAATCATTTGTTCCAAAGTGGTGTAGTGCTGGAGGACTGGTGTTGCTCAGAGTCTGCTGCAGTTCTGTCTCTAAGCGTAATTATTGTCTGACTTTCGAGTGTTTGAAGGAACGCGTTGGTTGAGATTCTAAAGTAGAGAACATTGCTGTCTATATTCTAGTGTCTTGTTATTCCAATGATTGCTGATCTCACTTTTACATCATCATCTCTTTATCATGGTGCTCCCTCATTTGCACTTTGAGAAATATCCGAGGTACACAAGAAGTCTGACTTGGAGGAGTTTAGAGATTCATAAAGGAATTCTCCATGGCACTTTCCAAGCTAGAGACACTTTTACTCCATCACTGAACTTCTCAAACAATCCTCACTGTGTTGCTCAGACCCTGATAAGATTCTGTCTGCAATGTTCATAACGAAACACTGATGCCTTGACCAGATGGGAGCGAGTCAAAACATGGCTTACACTTCACCATTATTAATATGTTTACTAACAGTATACCCATCAAAAGAGCTTGTGTGGTGCAGTGGCAGTGTCCCTTCCTCTGAGCAAGCAGGCCTTGGCTTCAGGTCTCACCTGTTATAACACATCAGAACAGATTGATTAAAAATGTCTACCCAAGTTATAAATGACAAAGAATCACACATATTCCACGAGCTGTCAACTTCCTGCTCTTTGTACCTTCTTGCAGCTAATCAAACTTAAAAACCAAACCCCTTTTGCTGCTCTCGCATCAAAATCAACCTTAAACTACAATTGTCCAATACAGTCTGGGTTTTGTTTTGTTCAAGTCATGCTATTCGAGACTCTTTTGACAATTTACATAAACTTAAACCTCCTCTGATAATCTTTCACTTGCCTGAAAGCAGTATAGGTTTTTTTTTATAGATATTTTTATTAGAAATTTAACATTTTTACAAGTTTACAAAAATAAACAAAACTCTCAGATATAAACATTGATATACAATTAGCTCAAATATACAATAGCCAAAATTTAACAAAAAAACAACAACAAAACAAAACAAAACAAAACCAAAAAAAAAAGAAAAAAAAAACAAACAAAACTCAACTATCTACTAATCTAACCTACAACTAACCAGAGTGTATATTTAAGTCTCTTACATGCTCGGGATATGTTAGCATCAGATATAATAAAACCCGTATTCGTGCGGGATTCCTCCCCCGAGGGGCCCCGGACCAGCCAGGTTTGTAATCTCAATTAAATAAAAGCCCTTGTTAGGATAGCCGAAATATCTGTATTTATGTAATTCAAGAAGGGCTGCCATATTTTATAAAATAATTCGGTCTTTCGGTGCACCATATTTGTAAGGAAGTCAAGGGGAATACATTCCATAATTAGTCTGTGCCAATTTGAAAGTCCAGGGGGGCCCTCAGCCACCCAGTTCACCAAAATATTTTTCCTTGCACAGAAAGAAAGAATAGAAAATAGTCTCTTCCCGTACGTGTCCAGGGAGGGAAAGTTCGAAAAGCCCAAGAGGAGAGATACAGGGTCCACTTTAATTTCCGTTCCTAAAATTTCTGTCAGGGTACTTGCTACTTTAGTCCAATATCTATGGATCTTATGACAGGTCCATAAGCAATGAACAAGAGTGCCCACTTCTATTTTACATTTAGGACACATTGGAGATGCTCCTGCCTTAAATTTTGCCAATCGAACCGGTGCTATATGGGCCCTATGAAGTATCTTCAGCTGGATCGCCTGGGTTCTGTTACAAATAGTAATTCTTCTAGCATTTTCCCAAATATCATTCCACGTTTCTGTGGAGATTTCTAGTCCCAGATCCTGATCCCATGTTTTAAGCAGATTATCCATATATCCTGATACTTCATCATGTAGTAAATGATAAATAGTACTGACGGAAGATACCCCCACTGGTCGTAGGACACTACATTCTCGGATTTATAAAGACTATCTAATAACGTAGTCTTCTTCTGTATATAATCTCGAATTTGGAAGTATCGAAAGAGGTCTCCATTGGGTAATCCGAATTTCTGACGCAGCTGTTCGAAAGACATCAGGACCCCATCTTTAAATAGATCCCCTAGACATGAGATACCCCTGGATCTCCAGAGTTTAAAAGTGGCATCTGTTAACCCCGGTTGGAATCCCCATGCTCCCACTATCGGTGCATAGGGGGATGTTTTATGTGAATTGCCCTCATTTTGCCGCATTATATTCCAAGCCTTGATTGTATTTAGTATTATAGGGTTTTTACAGTGATCTGTAATGATTTTCCTCTTGTCTGAGAATAAAAGGTTAATGTGGGTATTTTACTTGAGAAGCCTCGATGTCCAACCAGATAGATTGTGGATCAGACAAGACCCAATCAGCTATGTAACTTAATAGGGAACTTAATTGATATTTCCTAAAGTCTGGGAAGTCCAATCCACCCTTGCCTGTGAAAGCTGTAGCTTCTTCAGCTTAATGAGGGGCCGTCTATGAATCCAGATAAAGGAACCCAGCCAGCCATATAATTTACATAAAGCCGTCCTCGGCAGCATCACCGGAAGCATTCTCATAGGATATAGGAGACGGGGCAGGACATTCGTTTTGATTAGTGCTATTCTACCCAACCAGGAAATTGGTAGGTCTTCCCATCGCTGGAGGTCCTGCCTTATCCTTTCCAATAAATACACAAAATTAGCCTTATACAACTGACCAAATACTGGAGTAATAAAAATGCCTAAATATAAGAAGCCCTCCAGGGGCTACTATATTAGGATCAGCTCGTAT
Source organism: Chiloscyllium plagiosum (assembly GCF_037043375.1). NCBI lineage: Eukaryota > Metazoa > Chordata > Chondrichthyes > Orectolobiformes > Hemiscylliidae > Chiloscyllium > Chiloscyllium plagiosum. Next base: position 43,847,828 of record NW_028270166.1, on the reverse strand, counting down.
AGCTTCTGCTAGTGGGTCAATTATTAGCGTGAATAACAATGGCGAGAGGGGACATCCCTGACGGCAGCCCCTACCCATACTGAAGCTATTCAAAACCTAATCCATTGGTAACCACAACTGCTTTGGGATCACTATACAATGTTGAGACCCATTTGGTAAACACCTGTCCAACGCCAAACCTCTCCAATGTGTAAAACAAATATGACCATTTGACCCTATCAAATGCCTTTTCCGCGTCTAATGAAACCACTACTCCTGGTATCTTTCCCTGATGACAAGCTTGAATCATATTCAGAGCCCTTCTAACATTAGTGGATGATCTACAGCCCTTAATAAACCCCGTCTGATCCTCCTTTATAATATGTGGCAGTATCCTTTCTAGTCTCAGTGCTAACGTTTTAGAGAGGATTTTAAAATCTACATTTAGCAAGGATATTGGTCTGTATGATATACAATCTTCTGGGTCCTTTCCTTTTTTAAGGATAAGAGAGATATTTGCCTCTTTCAGCGAGGGCGGGAGACAGCCCTGACTATATGCATAGTTATACATGTTCATAAGTGGACCAGCCAGTATTTCTGTAAATTCTTTATAGAATTCAGCTTGAAAACCATCTGGGCCCGGCGCCTTACCATTTTGAAGTTGCCTAATTGCATCAAGTATTTCTTGGAGTGTAAGAGGAGCATTTAGGACCGATACTTGTTCCGGAGTTAGGCCTTGAAAAGTCAAATTTTTAAAAAATGACTGCATCCTCTTCGTCCTATCTTCACAATCCTGTGATTTATATAACTCAGAATAAAATTCTCTAAAGATCGCATTAATCTTTTTGTGATCATGAGTCAAAATACCCGTACTTTCCTTGATAGACGTAATAGTCTGAGGGGCCTTTTTTTTCTTTGCAAGAAATGCTAAGTATCTACCCGGTTTGTCGCCATATTCATATAACCTTTGCTTTGCAAATAATATTTCCCTCTTAGCCGTTTGAGTAAGTGTAGTGTTTAGAGCTGTCCTAAGAGCAGTAATCCTTTGCAATTTAATAATAGAAGGTCTATCAGTGTATGCTGTTTCAGCCGCTTTTAAGCGGGCTTCAAGCAGACGCTGTTGTTCTCCCTTTAATTTCTTCTGGGTCGCTGAGTAGGAGATGATCAAGCCTCGCGTGTAAGCTTTGATGGTCTCCCACATCATTGACGGGTTGCTAGCTGTACCTGAATTAATTTCTAAAAAAGTTTTAAATTCTTGAGAGAAGTACTTTACAAATTTACTATTTTTCATTAGGAAGGGGTCCATACGCCAGTGCCGAGGGGATGTCCCATTGTTCCTCACCTTAGTTTCCATATATACAGCAGCGTGGTCAGAAATTGCTATATTACCTATTTTACAGGATGATATGGAATTTAAAAAAATCGAGGGGGCAAAAAACATGTCAATTCTGGTATGACATTTATGTGGATTAGAGTAGAAAGAAAAATCTTTACCCTGTGGATGAAGACATCTCCATACATCTACTAATCCTAATTCTTTGTTCAGATCCATCAGTTGTCTAGATCTGGGAGATACTCCTGCAGTACTCTTGGGAATCCTATCTATTTCCGGATCCATAATACAATTAAAGTCTCCCCCTATAATTATATGACGGGCATCAAAAGCCATCAATTTTGAAAAGGCTTCCGTTATAAATTTAAAGGGGTGTGCCGGGGGGCAGTACAAATTTAAAATCCCATATTCCTCTCCATATATGAGGGCATTAATCAAGATATATCGTCCAGATTCGTCTTTTATCTGCTTTAGGATTTTGAAAGGGAAATTCTTCCGAACAAGAATAACAACTCCCCTGCTTTTTGAGCTAAAAGAAGAAAAAAAGGCCTGATCAAATCCGCCCTGTCGTAATTTCAAGTGTTCTTTATCTAACAGGTGTGTCTCCTGTAGGAGAGCTATATCAACTCTTTCCTTCTTAAGATTTGATAATATTTTCTTCCTTTTGACTGGCGAATTACTCCCCTTGACATTCCAGGTGCACCACTTAACCGACTGATCAACTATAATCCTCTGGGCCAATCCGAGACCCCTCGGGAGGGGGAACCCTATCCAGAACATCCCGAGCGTAGAACATGTAAAATTTACAAAAATAAAACCTCTTTAATACACCCACAACAATACAGTAAAAAACTATTTCTAAATAAAAAAAATATAAAACGTATCTAAGTGGAGACTTTCCCCCTTGTTCCCAGGGGGTGTCACTTCCTCTCCAAAAGTCCATCATATCCTCTCCCAACCAATGCCCCACCCTTGACCCAGGCACTCCTCAATAAAATGAGGAGAATTCAAATATAATACAAAGCTAGAGTTAACAGTGAGCACCCTACCCCCACCCATACCAATACCTGGGTATATTTGGTAATGTTAATACCATATATAAACATATAACTATAAAATTACCACCTCAACGAATAATAATTAAATATAATAATACAAAATAACAAAGGGAAAACAACCCCGCTCCTAGAGACAGAGGTAAAATTATATAAGGTAACCACCTCCCCCCACCAACATTAACCAAACCTCCCAGCTTTTATATATATCTACACACACATATACATACATCCCTCATATATACATAAAATTAAAACAGAAAACAACCCCAAGGGGGGGCAGAAAATCAAATCCCTCTTCCCACCCCCCCATGATAATATTAAACAGTAAGGTAAGAGAAAAAAAAAGGGGGGGGATATAAACCAAAGCGGGGGGGAAAGGCAGACCAACATTCATTATATCTTACAGTTTATCTAAGAGAGTCCAAGAATTCCTTAGCCTTTTCTGGTGATCCAAAGTTATATACGGATCCTTCATGGTTAAAGCGTAACATCGCTGGGTAGCGTAAGGAGTACTGAATATTTAAGTCCCTTAAACGCTTCTTCGCCTCGTCAAATGTCTTCCTCTTTCGAACCAGAGCCGGGGAAAAGTCCTGAAATAGCATGATCTTGGATCCTTTGTAGATCATAGCTTGGGGGTCTTTTCCGAGATTTCTAGAGGCTTCTAGGAGTATCTGCCTCTCCTTGTAGCTCTGCAGCCGGAACAGGACCGGGCGCGGGCGCTGGTTCGAGCTGGGCCCGCGTATTGTGACCCGGTAGGCCCATTCCACCCTTACCTGGCCTGATCCAGCTTGCAGATTTAAAAGCTGTGGCAGCCACTGCTCCAGGAATGCTGTAAGCTGGCCTTCCTCTTCCCGTTTGGGAAGGCCCAGCAAACGAATATTTTTTCGACGACCTCGATTATCGAGGTCATCAATATGATTTTCCAAGGTCTGGACTCGCTGCTCGAGAGTCCGGACCTGATCCACGGCCGATTGAGCGGTATTTTCGGAGGTCGCGGCCTTTAACTCCGCCCCTCCGACTCGGCGTTCAATTTCTTGAATTTCTCGGTCGTGCTTCTGCAGCGCGGCCGAGAGCGAGTCCCAACGATTTCTGGATTCTGCAATAAAGGCATCAATCTTCGAGTCAAGCTTGGAAATCATTTCTGCAAGGCTTGTTACTGCAGGCAAGTCCCCCGGGGCGGATGTGGACGCCTCTGCTGCAGCTGGAGAGGGTGGGGGAGGGGTTCCTGCTTGCTGAGAGCTGCGGGCTCCCTTCCCTTTAGTCATTTTAATTTAGGATTAAATTGTTTAAATGTAATATTACACAACTAATTAAATTACACAACTATTATAAATGATTTGGTGAGCATGGTAGGGGGTGGGTGACCCACTGTACCCAAGTCTTGGGAGGAGCACTATAGACTCAGTCTTGCTGGGTCGCCGCCATCTTGGATCCCCGCAGTATAGGTTTTGAGGACCTGCTCAGTACTTCTTTCCTGGTCATACTTACACCTTCATTTAATGACCCTGGAAAATGAAATAATTCAAGCTTTCTCAGTTTCGACTCTTCACAAATTGATACTTGCCGAATTAAAGACATAGTTTATTTGCCAGAGCATACAAACTAAACCTGCCATTTAGTTTCTTTGTTTTTCAAAAGCAGATATCATCAATTAATATCAATTTGCATCTTTCTCAAAACAGCTAAGAGCAACCAAATTAATATTTTAGAACACTTAACTCCCCAATTTTCATGTTCCCAAATGTCATCTTTTTCTGAATTCTCCAGAGTTCTGACTTTATTTTAATTCTTTCAAGGAATGTGGGTGTTGGTGGCTGGGCCAGTGTTTATTGTCTGTCCCTTGTTGTCCCAGAGAAGGCAGTGGTAAGCTGACTTGAACCGCTGCAGTCCATATGCTGCAGGTAGACCCATTATGCCATTAAAGATTTTCAGGATTTTGACCCAGCGGCAGAGGAGGAACAGTGATATATTTCCAAGTCAGGATGGAGAGTGGTTTGGAGGGGTGGTGTTCCCATGTATCGGCTGCTCTTGTCCTTCTAGATGGAAGAGCTCGTAGGTTTGGAAGGTGCTGTCTGAGAATCTTTGGTGAATTGCTGCAGTACATCTTGTAGATATTCCTGATTAAGGGATTTTGCCCGAAACGTCGATTCGCCTGTTTCTCGGATGCTGTCTAACCTGCTGTCTTATTCCAGCGCCACACTCTCGATTCTAATCTTCAACATCTGCAGTCCTCACTTTCGCCGTCTTGTCGATAGGACGCACTGCTGCTACTGAGCATCGGTGGTGGAGGGAGTGAATACTTGTGGATGTAGTGCCAAGCAAACAGTCTTCTTTGTTCTGAGTGGTGTCAAGCTTCTTGAGGCTTGTTGGGGCTGCACCCATCCAGGCAAGTAAGGAGTATTCCATCACACTCCTGACTTGTGCCTTGTGAATGGTAGACAGGTTTTAGGGAATGCTGCAAACATGGGTAGCATAATTGCAGATTGTGAGGCAGGAAGTTAGAATTTGATGCTTGTAAAATTGTAAAATGCTAGGGAGGAAAACATTGTGTGATCCCTTAAAATATGGTGCCTTTTCTGTGCTTAGAGATTTAAAATGCAAATACATATAGAGAGACTGAACTGAAACATTTGCATCGAAAGGCTATACAGTTAGCGGGCAGTTTTACCACAACAACAGGTTTTTGAATTTAGCCAATCAATTTGAACCAGGCACTTAGATACCAAACTCCTATTAAATATAAATCTGATGATTTTGACAACATAAGACCAATCCTATTGTAAGAAATATTGATATGTCATCACAGGGTATAAAAGATTGGGCAGTTGGGGAAAGAGAGAGAGAGAAATTGGCTCTCACAGTCATCTATGTATTAGAGAAAGCACCGAGTAAATACTAACAGTAGAGAAGTCATTCCTGATCGAAGAATTGACAGAAGAAGGCACAGAACATTCCAGAAGATACATCATCTGGCTATCATTTTGGGAGACTAAATTCTGAGCTTTTTGTACATGAGTGGGCCTTATATTTATTGGAACAACATACCACTGGAAGCTTGTTTTATTCGTGAATAGTTGTAGTTAGAAGGGATTTATTCAGATTATTAATAGTTTAGTTAATTTGCCCATTGTTAGAATTAGATAACTAAATTGTTACTTGTTGAGTTTAAAGTGTGTGTAAGGGATTTATTTTGTTTAATCACTGGAAGTTACTGAAAGGCAGGTTACACCACTGTTCACACTCATTTTACAGATTATAAGGCAAGTTGCTCCTATTTGGGTGTTTCGGTTTTAGTTCTCAGTGAGGGGTCAACCTCCACTTTACACCAGGAGTCATTTCGTTGCTACAAAGTTCCTAACCTCTTGCCTGCTCTTGAGCCACTGTACTTACATAACAAGTTCAATCTCTAGTCAATGGTAATGCCCAGGATGTTAATAGTGATGGTGATCCCTTTGAATGTCAAGGGACAGTGGATACATTCCTTCCTTTTGGATATAAATCAATTGCTAGCGTGAATTGTTTATTGGTACACGTACTGTTACACCTCACTGGGGTAGGCACTCAAAATCAAGCCTCATTCTTCCCAACATTGTCACAAAAGTTGAACATTTTAATAAGTGCTCAAAATTTCACAATTTACTAGTCTTTTTGAGCTAAGTTGTTAGAAAGTATGGCCCTAGTTCAAAGTTTGGGAGAAGGTTTGTAGCTCGGGTGCTCGTTGTTGTGGTTCTGTTCGCCGAGCTGGAAATTTTTGTTGCAAACGTTTCGTCCCCTGTCTAGGTGACATCCTCAGTGCTTGGGAGCCTCCTGTGAAGCGCTTCTGTGGTGTTTCCTCCGGCATTTATAGTGGCCTGTCCCTGCCGCTTCCGGTTGTCAGTTTCAGCTGTCCGCTGTAGTGGCCGGTATATTGGGTCCAGGTCGATGTGTTTGTTGATGGAGTTTGTGGATGAGTGGCCCTAGTTTCTATAGTTAACAAGGAGGACACTATTTATTATAGATATTCTAACTGCAGATAAACAATGACAAACCTTCAGCATATAATCCTACCAAATACAACTGTTTATAAACTCTTCCTCTGTACACACAAACAGATATATTCCATAAAAAAACATAGGTGTTATGGACAGAGGGATAGACTGGGAAAGCAGTTCAGTTGATCGTATCTATCAGGTTAACAGAGATGATTCTTGTGCTGATCAAAACATTGTTTCTCGATGTTCCGCGTCCCAGTGCTTTCATTTGTTTGCGAGAGAGTCAGTGTGTGACTGGTTCACACTAACAAAAGTCTTAGACTTCTCATTTCAGAGTCATAGTTTACAGCCACTGGCAAAGGGATGGCTCCAGATGGCGGTTTACTCTAGAACTCAAATAGCTCCTTCTCCTCCAGACGCTTGATAATTTCTGCTGAAGCATCCATAGCCTCAAGCTGTTCAGATACTCAGGAGCTGAGTATAGAGTTGTGGGCAGGCAGGAGGGCTTTGTTATCAATAACTGGTCACCAGTCCACAGACCAGTCAGTTACTGACAGCCAAATCTCCGTTCATAAATCTCCTGCATCAAACTTCTCTGGATCAAATGTGCTCCATTCTGTAACAATGGAAACACCTCACCTGCTGACTCTCACACCTACCCTTAGTCTGAGGGGAAAGTACAGGGGCACTCCTAGCAATCCATTCCTAACACTGGCCTCTTACCTTCCTTCCATGCTCCCATTTCCTATCCCATTTGAATTTATGAAGGTGAGTTTAAATAAGTTTAGTTTAATAGATTCCTTTGTGCTGCAGTTTTCTGCAGTTTCTCTCCATTTAAATAAACCCTGTTATAGAGATCTACAACACAGGAAAGGCTCTATGGCCCATCGTGTCTGCACTAGTCAAGAAACAACCACCTAACTATTCTAATCTAATGTTCCATCCCATGGCCTTGTATATTTTGGAATTGCAAGTGCACATCTAAATACTTCTGAAATATAATGAGGGTTTCTGGGTCCACCACCCTTACAGGCAGTGAGTTCCAGATTCACACCAATCCATGCATAACAAAAGCTTTCCTCACATCTCTACTAAACCATTCGTTCCTTAACTTAAAACTACGTTAAAACTGTTCACTTACTCTCCCTTCCAAAATGAACAATTTCATATGTTCCCACATCATCCTCCATCTTCCAACTTAACCATCAGCCATTATTGCTGTCTATCTACCCTTCAGTGCTCCACATTGTTTCTTATTGTGAAAGCAGGTGGGTTTTTAAATTCTTCGAAGAGAATAATCTCTTTAAGTTTTTCACACTAGGTTTCAGTTTCTAATACTTGGATCCACTTGTCAAACCATTTTTGAATTTAATATAGGATTTGCCCAGGCTGTTTCCTTACATTTCCTTCGGATTGCCTGAGGAATATTGTGCATTAGACATTAACTTATAGGCAGCAAATGTAGCTTTCTCTAAAGCGTCATAACCCCAAGAAACCTCCTCTGACAACAAAGCAGAAATTTCCTGTGTTTTACCTGTCACCTGACTCTGCACAGGCAATGCCCAGTCTTCTTTTACAAATTCATTTGTCTAGCCATTTTCTCAAATGGCATAAAGAATGCCTCCACATCAGTTTCCTCAAATTTGGGTGAGGCCTGTGCAAACGTTTCCTGATTGGACTTCAAATTATGACTCAGATTCTCCCCACCACAGCTTGTATTAACATCGTATGTCTCCTGTTTTAATAGCATCATTTTCAGCTTATCTCTCACTTTCCCTTCCCTTTGCTATTTTAATTCGGGTTTACTCAATTCCAGTTCCTGACTTTCCATTTCTAGACTCATCCAGCATGGAAACAGACTCTCCACTCCCTGCTGAACATCATCCCAAACTAAACTGAACTGCGAGAGGTAGTGGGGGTGGTGTTGCAGTGGCTCAGTGGTTAGCACTGCAGCTTCACAGCACCAGGGACCCAGGTTTGATTCCAGCCTCAGGTGGCTGTCTGTGTGAAGTTTGCACATCCTCCTCGTGTCTATGTGGGTTTCCTCCCACAGACCAAAGATGTGCGTGCCAGGTGAATTGGCCCTGCTAAATTGTCCATAGTGTCAGGTGCATTTGTCAGAGGGAAATGGGACTGGGTGGGTTACTCTTCAGAGGGTCGGTGTGGACTTGTTGGGCTGAAGGGCCTGGTTCCGCACTATAGGGAATCTAATCTAATCTAACCTGCTCCTGGTCCATATCCCTCCAAACCTTTCCCATTTATGTACTTATCCAAGTACTTTTAAATGTTGTAACTGAACCCACATCCACCATTTCCTCAGGAAGTTCATTCCACAGGCAAATCACCCTCTGTGTTCTTCCTACTTTTTGATTCTGTCTCCTTTTCCTTATTTTTCTCCACTCATTCTTTGTCTTTTTCTATCATCTTTAGCTTCTTCATTCTCTGCTTATGCTCATCCTGCTTTAGCTCCAGCTGAATATCACCTGATTCTGATGATTCACTGCTGGGAGTGCATGCTCTTTAACTCTGAACCCAAGTGCCATGCCATACCCTCAATTATTTGTATTCCTTGCTCTGTCAGGCAATGTTACCTCTAGTTTACCTGCCAATCAATCAACGTGCTCTTTTAAAATTCCTTTAACATTACCAGGGACAACTTTGCTACCTGCAGAAATCCTTTCCTGTGCCATATCGTATATCCAATGCAGAATCTGACATTTCTCTTCACCAGCGTTATTGACTAATACCACACCCAGACTCTCATGCTACAATTACAAACAATCCCAGATGAGCCCCCAAACTTTATTGCACCTCAATGGGGTAGTGCACTGAAAACCAAACACTGTTATTCCAGAGTTATCACAAAGGTTTTTACCACACTTCCTCTGACCTTCCATAAGAAATAGACCATTCAGCCCACTGAGTCTGCTCCACCATTTCATCATGGCTGATGTTTCTTAATGCCATTCTCCCACCTTCTCCCCATAACCCTTGATTCCCTTACAATCAAGAACTTATCTATCTCTATCTTAAAGACACTGGATGACTGGGCCTCCACAGCCTACTGCGGCAATGAGTTCCACAGGTTCACCACCCTCTGGCTCAAGAAATTCCTTCTCATTTCAGTTCTAAAGGGTGATCCTTTCACCCTGAAGCTGTGCTCTCAGCTCCTAGTCTCTCATATTAATGGAAACATCTTCTCCATATCCACTGTGTCCAGGCCTCTCAGTGTCCTGAAGTTTTCCATCAGTATCCTCCTCACCATTCTAAACTCCATCAAGCACAGACCCAATGTCCTCAACCGCTTTTCATATGACAAGTGCTCCGTCCCTGGGATCATTCTTGTAAACTTCCTCTGGACCCCCTCCAACACCAGCACATCCTTCCTTGGATACGTGGCCCAAAACTGCTCATAATATTCCAAATGTGGTCTGAGGAGAAAGTGAGGACTGCAGATGCTGGAGATTGGAGTTGAGAGTGTGGTGCTGGAAAAGCGCAACAGTCAGGCAGCATCCGAGGAGCAGGAGAATCGACGTTTCGGGCATAAGCCCTTCATCAGGCATGAGGCTTGTGGGTCAGGGCTGAGAGATAAATGGGAGGGGATGGGGTTTAGGGAAAGGTAGGTGAGAAAGCGATAGGTGGATGAAGGTGACGGAGAAGGTGATAGGTCCAGAGGGGGGAGTGATGGACAGGTCCGGAGGGTGTTGCTGAGTTGGAAGTTTGGGGCTGGGATAATGTGGAAGGAGGGGAAATGAGCAAGCTGTTGAAATCCATATTGATACCATGTGGTTGCATGGTCCCAAGGCAGAATATGAGGCATTCCTCCTCCACAGCCTACTGCGGCAATGAGTTCCACAGGTTCATCACCCTCTGGCTCAAGAAATTCCTTCTCATTTCAGTTCTAAAGGGTGATCCTTTCACCCTGAAGCTGTGCTCTCAGCTCCTAGTCGGGTGGTAATGGCTTGGTGATGGAGGACGCCCAGAACCTGCATGTCCTTGATGGAGTGGGAGAGAGAATTGAAGTGTTCAGCCACGGGCCGGTGGGGTTGGTGTGTGCGGGTGTCCCAGAGATGTTCTCTGAAACCATCCACAAGAAGGCGTCCTGTCTCCCCGGTGTAGAGGAGACCACACCCGAGTGCAACGGATGAAGTAGATGATATTGGTGGAGGTACAGATAAATTTCTGACGGATGTGGAAGGATCCCTTGGGGCCTTGGACAGAGGTGAGGCGAGTGGTGTTGGCGCAGGTTTTGCACTTCCTGCAATGGCAGGGAAAGGTGTCAGGAGTGGGGTGTGTGCTGGTGGGATGTGTGGAACTGATGAGGGAGGCGTCAAGAGAATTGCCTTTTCGGAATGCTGATAGGGGTGGGGAGGGAAATATACCTCTGTTGGTGGGATCCGTTTGGAGGTGGCGGAAGTGGGACAGGATGATGCTTTGTATGTGGAGGTTGGTGGGGTGGAAGGTGAAGACCAGGGGGTTCTATCATTGTTGCGTTTGGAGGGGTGGGGTTCATGGGCGGTGGTGCATGAAGTGAAGGAGATGTGCTGGAGAGCATTGTCAACCACGTAGTTGCGATCGTGAAAGATGGAGGCCATCTGGGACTTGCTGAGGTGGAATTGGTCATTCTGGGAACAGATGCAGTGGAGGCAGAGGAATTGGGAGTAAAGGATGGCATTTTTACAGGAGGTAGGATGGGAGGAGGTTTAGTCAGGTTTGTGAATCTGTGGAAAGAGGCAGAATCGGGCAGTGCGGGATTCACGGACAATGAGGTTGGAGGCTGTGGATGGGAGATCCCCCTGAGATGATGAGGTTGTTGATGGTCTGGGAGATGATGGTTTGGTGATGGGAGGTGAGGTCATGATCAGGGGGGCAGTAGGAGGAGGTGTGCGAGTTGGTGCCTGGCTTCAGCAGTGTAGATGTTGGTGCGCCACACTACTACAGCGCCTCCCCTTGTCTGCAGGTTTGTTGGTGAGGTTGGGGCTGGAGCGGAGGGAGTGGAGAACTGCATGTTGCGAGGGGGAGAGGTTGGAGTGGGTGAGGCAGTTGGACAGGTTAAGGCAGTCAATGTCACGGCAGCAGTTTGAAATGAAGAGGTCAAGGGTGGGTAATAGGCCAGCACGGGGTGTCCAGGTGGATGGGGTATGTTGGAGGCGGGAGAAGGGGTCCTCAATGAGTGGGTGGGTGTCTTGGTTGAAAAAGTGGGCCTGGAGATGGAGGCGGTGGAAGAAACTTTCAAGATTGCAGCGTGTGTCGAACTCATTAATCTGGGACCGTGGAGGGATAAAGTTGAGGCCTTTACTGAGGACTAAACGTTCGTCCTCAGTGAGGGAGAGGTCTGGGAGAATGGTGAAGACATGGCAGGGTTGGGAGCTAGAACCTGGAGTGGGGCTGGAGCATGAGTGGGCGTATTTATAGGGTCAGTAGTGACGTCACCAACGGAAGTGACCCTTACAAAGGGGACGGAAGTGGTGCTTATGGCTGTGTTAACGGGGGCAGAAGTGGCATCACAAGCAGCGAGGGCAATGTTTCGGTTAGGTACTCGACTGGTGATGTCACTAGCGGCGGAAGTGACGTGCAAGGTAGGTTTGGCATCTGTGCTGGTGAATCTAGCGGCACTGGTGGATCCTGCAGAAGTAGTCTTTACCAACACCTTCCACCCCGACCTCAAATTCACCTGGACCACCTCGGAAACCTCCCTCAGCTTCCTGGACCACCGTCTCTGGCAACCAACAAACCACAGACATACACTACAAGTCCACCGATTCCCACAGCTACCCAGACTACACCTCCTCCCACCCTACCTTGTGTAAAAACTCCATCCCTTATTCCCAATTCCTCTGCCTCTGCCGCATCTGTTCCCAGGATGATCAATTCCACCTCAGAAAGTCCCAGATGGCTTCCATCTTCCACAATCGCAATTTCTCTCCCCATGTGGTTGCTGATGCCCTCCAGGTGCATCTCCTCCACTTCACACACCACCGCCCTTGAACCCTATCCCTCCAATGCAACAAGGACAGAACCCCCCAGTCCTCACCTTCCAACACACCAACCTCCTCACACAACGCATCATCCTCTGTCACTTCTGCCACCTCCAAACGGACCCCACCACCAGAGATATATTTCCCTCTCCACCCCTATCAGCATCCCGAAAAGACCATTCCCTCAGCAACCATTAGATGGAAACCATAAAATTATTGTTGTTCCACATTTTACTTTGACTAATACCATTTAAATTTCACTAGGTGCTGTGTTGAGGTTTACATCTATGTTGTCCAGAGCGCTAGCCCTGACCACTGGATCACTGTCAAGAGTGTGGTGCTGGAAAAGCACAACTGGCCCAGGTGCAAAACAAAACCTCTGCACAATCAGTTCCCCCTAGTGTCTCAGGATGAGATAGTTAACCATTTCGGAAATATTGTCACTCTGAGGATTGTTAATCTTTGGGAGTCACTACTCCAGAGATCTGCGAATACTCAGATGTTGAGGATATACCAGACTCAATCATTTTCGGGATAATTAAGGGAATCAAGGAATGAGAGGATAAAGTGAGAAAGTGGTGTAACAGTAAATCAGTCATAAGATCATGAAATGGTTGAGGAGACTTACAATCCTCTTACACTCCTCTGCTTATGTTTTATACCAAGGATTAGGGAGTTCAGTGAGGTGGAGAGTGTATGAAACTGGAAGTTTTCTCTTCACAGCAGATAGCTTTAAGAGTGAACTTAATAGAAGTGTTCAAATATCATCAGTCTGATAAATCAGGTGGGGAGAATCTGTTTTCTCTGGTGTACTATGAAGAGGATGCTGAGACTTGGACAAATTGATCGATTGGACAAATATATGACAGATGCAGTATAATGTGGATAAAGGTGAGGTTACTGACTTTAGGAGCAAAAACAGGAAGACAGCTTATTATCTGAACGTTGCGAGCCTGGGAAAGGGGGAGGAGAAATTAGGTCTGGGAGTCCTTGGACACCAGTTGCTGAAAGTAAACATGCAAGTGCAGATGAAGAAGGCAAATGTAGGCCTTCACAGTAAGAGGACTCGAGTACAGAAGCAGGGATGTCTTGCTGCAATTGTACAGGGCCTTGGTGAGACCACACCTGGAGTATTGCGTGCAGTTCTGGTCTCCTTGTCTGAAGAAGGATGTTCTGGCTATGGAAGAGTGGAACAAAGGCTTACCAGACTGATTCCTGGGATGACAGGATAGATGCACGAAGAGAGATTGGATCAGTTAGGATTATATTCACTAGAGTTTAGAAGAACGAGAAGGAAAATCTCATAGAAAGCTATAAAATTCTATCTGAGATAAACAGGGTAAATACAGGAAGGATGTTCCCAATTATTAGGCAATCCAGAACCAGGGGTCACAGCCTGAGGATAAGAGATAGACCATTCAGGAGTGAGTTGAGGAGAAATGTCTTCTTGCAGTGAATAGTGAGCCTGTAGAATTCCCTGCCACAAGAAAGACGTTGAGGCCAAAACATCGAATTAGGAACTAGATATAGGGCTAAAATGATCAATGGTATGAGGAGAAGTGGGAACAAGCTAGTGAGTCGGATGATCAGCCATGATCACATTGAATGGGGAAGCAGGCTTTAATCACCCTCTTAAATGGCTGGAACAGCCAGTCAATTCATGGACAAGTAGGAATGAGCAACAAATGTTTCGCTGTGCACATCCCATAGAAAAATCTTCTTCAAAAAGACTCCACTTTTCACCAACATATCTTACAGTGCAGCATCAACCTGGACTGTGTGCTCAATCCTCTACAGTCCAGGACTTGCAAACTGCAAACAGCAAGAATGCTACTGGCGCCGCCCCATTCTCCAATGCAATCTTCACAGCTTGTCTCCAAAGATTATAAATTATGATACATACTTCAGATTAATTATGATACAATGAATAAATTTTAACAATTATCATAGAACATTATGTAACAGTGCATAAATTCGGGGATCAGTGGAATTAAATCTTTTAATTTACTCCTCAGACAGCTCAACTGCTGCTAATCTCTGAAATGCTCAGACACAAGCAATTATTGATTTAGGATTTGCAGATTTGGCATTTTGTAGGTTGATATTTTGAAAAGGTCATCCTTGTTAAGCAACTAAGGTCGCATACTTGAATTTAAACAAATTCTTTACAATGTCACTGAGATACTCTTATAAAGCCTTCATTTTGACCTGTTGGCAGTTGTGTGTCGAGGATGGGTACATGATGTTGGCTGAGATTAGAATTAGAATTAGAATTGGCTTTATTGTCACTTGCACTCAAATGAGTCCAACGAAAAGCTTACAGGTCGCCACATACTGCGCCATCTTAGGTAAAAAGGTACAGATTGTTAAATACAATTTCTTAGGGGGAAAATAGAAAAATAAAGAAAAAGAAGTCTAGCATTGCACATTTTAGGAATAAATTAGAAAAATAAGGAAATACAAAGTTCAGAATAACTGTCCTTCTGTGGGAGATTAGAAATGTTGTTTTTGCAGGTGGGGGAGGGGGTGTAGTGGGGGGAAGGGAAGGGGAACATTATACAAACGGTCGCAGAATTCTTGTAGCATGTAGCATACTTAAGGCGAATACTTTAATGAATATAGAGGGTCTTTTAAAGAAAATAGTTTTAAGCCAGGAAATAACTTTAAAGTGTTGTAGTTGACCACAAAAATAAGCAGCAAGGACATTTCACAATAAAGCTAATAGTATGATAAGAGAAACTGGATAAAAGAACAAGCTGTAACAAACAAGGAACAAAGAATGCAGACAAGGACAGCAGGATGGCCAGATAAGAAAATAACTAACAAGTGAGGTAATCGGCATATGATAGGATGGGAAAAGGGAGGCGTGATTCCGCAACTTGTAAACTGAATAAGAAAGCTAACATGCTCTGTTTTCGCGCGCATTTCTGCTTGATTGCAGAAGCATCCGGTCCTGGCAAGGCTGTAACAAATTGTTCTTGTTTCCAAGGCTTTGTCTCAGGCTGATTGATTTGTGAGTGAGTTCTGTTTCTCACACTTCCAACCCAGTCCACACCAGGATCTAACCCCCAAATCTGCACCAGACCTTGACTCCAGACCACACCAGTCTCACAGGGTGATACGATTGCTCAGTGGCTCATTTCCCACCTTGGGTGACTGTCTGTGTGGAGTTTGCGCGTTCTCCCCGTGTCTGCGTGGGTGTGCTCCTGTTTACTCCCACAATCCAAAGATATGCAGGTCAGGTGAATGGTCATGCTAAATTGCCCATTGTGCTACATTCATTAGTCGGGGTAAATATAGAGTAGTGTAAGGGAATGGGTCTGGGTGGGTTACTCTCTGGAGGGTTGGTGTGGACGTTTTGGGCTAAATAGCCTGTTTTCATACCGTAGAGAATCTAATCTAATCTCAAGGCCAGGTCTGGAATCATCTGAAGGCTAAGATGGATCAGTCATTCAGCACTTTTGGTGAGGACTGTTCTGGATGCTTCAGTCTTATTGTTTGTACTGACCTTCTGGGCTCTTCCATCATTGAGAATGGGGATATTTGTGGAGCCTCCTTCTCCAGTGCGTTGTTGAATTGTCCACCACTATTCACAACTGAATGTGACAGGACAACAGAGCTTAGATCTGGTGAGATTTGGGATGGATTCGCTCTCTCTATGATTTGCTGCTTATGCTGTTTGGTGCACAAATAGTCCTGATTGACAGCTCCACCATTTTGACACCTTTTTAGGAATGCACAGTGCCGCTCCTTCACTCTACATTGAACCAGAGTTGATCCTCTGGTTTTGGTTGCAATGCTCCCAAGCCATGAGGTTGCAGACTGTGGTTCAATAATTCTGCCATTGATGATGGTCTTGAGAAATTGAGGGTGAGCTACCTTCTTGAACCGCAGCAGTCCTCCTGCTGTGGGTTGACCCACAATGCCCTTAGGGAGAGAATTCCAGGATTTGACCCGGCGACAGTGAAGGAAAAGCGATATATTTCCCAGTCAGGATGGTGAGTGGGTTGGAGGAGAACTTGAAGGTGGTGTGGTCCCATATAACTGCTGCCCTTGCCCTTCTAAATGGAAGTGCTTGTGGGTTTGGAAGGTGCTGCCTGAGGACCTTTAATGAATTTCTACAGTGCATCTTGTAAATAGTACACTGATACTACTGAGCATTGGTGATGAATGCTTATGGATGTAATGCCAGTTAAGTGGGCTGCCTTGTCTAGGTTTGTGTACAAATATGAAGTGTTAGAGAATTTGAGAGGCATTTGGTGCAGTCTGTCACCGTTCTATTAATTATTTTTGAAATTAGCAGCTAATTACAAGATGTAATGATAATAATCTGGCATCTTGTTACTGTTTCCAAGTGTTTTTTTAAAAAATATTTGTTCTTGGAATGTGAGCATCACTTTAGCATTTATTGTCATCCTGCAGTTGTCCTGAGAATGTGAAGCTCGTCTTTTTTCTGAAGCTGTTGCTCACTGTGATAGCTGTTTGTGAATGGTTCACTTGAGTCTCGGCAGAAGGTTTTGAGGTGTAAAGGTGTACATCGAGTTGGTAAAAATAGGCTTTGCCAGGCTGAAAGACTTCTCAAAGTCTAGCTACTGAATGTAACAGGTTGTGTCTCATCAGCAGCCTCTGGTAAGTGTTGTGCTGTGGTTATGAGAAATATTATTTTTGAAAACATCCTGCTAAGCTGTGATTCTTCAACCTCACTTTGCGTTTGGATAATACATACTGCAAATATCTATTTCATGTTTCATGTGTTTTAGTTTTCATCATTAAAGTTTAACAGTGGAAGCTGGGATAAATGCAATTGAAGTAATTTGATCTCTCGTGTACTTAAAAGTTAGGGATCACATTGCATTAAGAAATTAACAGCTGGGAAGGTAGGATCAGGCACAACAGCCTATCGTGCTGAGTTAGATTTGAAAAGTGTGGCTCTGGAAAAACACAGCGGGTCAGGCAGCAGCCAAGGAGCAGGAGAGTCAATGTTTTGGGCATAAGCCCTTCATCAGGAATGTGGAGGGTGATGGGGGCTGAGAGATAAATAGGAGGGTGGGAGTGGGGCTGGGGGAAGTAGCTGGGAAGATGATAGGTGGATGCTGGTGGGAAGTAATTGTGATAAGTCTTCTGAGGACCCCTTCTCCTGCCTTCAACATACTCCATCCTCTTGGACACCCTTTGCTGGTCTGGTACCCACCCCCAACCTCTTTATCTCCAACTGCCACAGTGACATTGACTGGTCCACCCCTCTCATCCACGCCAACCTCTCACCCTCGCAATGTGCAGTCCTCCACTCCCTCCCTCCGATCCCAACCTCACCATCAAACCAGTGGACAAGGTCGGGGGGGTGGGAGCGCAGTGGTAGTTTGGTGCATCTCCTCCACTTCCCACACTTCCACCCTTGAACCACACCGCTCTAAACGCAACAAGCATAGAACCCCATCCCCCCCCCCCCCCCCCCCACCCCACCCCACTCCCACCCCCGGTCCTCACCTTCCAGTCCACTAATCTCCAGATACAGCACATTATCCTCTGCCACTTCCACCACCTGCAATCAGACCCCACCACCAAAGATATATTTCCCTCCCCACCCCTATCATTGTTCCATCCATGACTCCCTTGTTAGGTCCATGCCTCCCACCAACCCCCGCATGATCCCTTGCCCCACCGCAAGAGGTGCAAAACCTGTAGCCACACCTCCTCCCTCACCTCCATCTAAGGCCCCAAAGGATCTTCTCACATCCAGCAGAGTTTTTCTTGCACCTCCACCCACCTCATCTATTGTGCCCATTGCTCTCGATGTGGTTTCTTCTACATTAGGATGCCAACTCGTGGAACATTTCAGGGAACATCTCTGGGACACATCCACCAAACAACCCCACCATCCTGTGGCCAACCACTTCAACTCCTCCTCCTACTCCAGTAAGGACATGCAAGTCCTGGGCTTCCTCCACCGTCAAATCCAAGCAACCCAATGAATGGAGGAAGAATGCCTCTTCTTCCACCTTGTGACCCTGCAACCACATGGCATCAATATTAACTTCACCAGTTTTCAAATCGGCCCTCCCACACCTCATCCTAGATCCAACCCTCCAACTGGGCACTGCCCTCCTGAACTGTCCTACCTATCCATCTTCCTTGCCACCTATCCACTCCACCCTCCCCACCGACCTATCACCATCAGCCCCCATCAGCATCTACCTTCGCAGCTACCTTCCCCCCGGCCCCGCCACTCCCATCCTATTTATCTCTCAGCCCCCTTCCCCCTCCATGTTCCTGATGAAGGGCATATGCCTGCTCCTTGGATGCTGCCTGACCTGCTGTGCTTTTCCAGTGCCACACTTTTTGACTCTGACTCTCCAGCATCTGCAGTCCTCACATTCTCCTAGGTTCTGAGTTTGGGATATGGTGTATACACTGCTTGCAGCATTGACCGTCTGGGGAGGTCAAAATGACCAGACAATAACAAACTGGTCAAGCCCTCCTTCTCGTGTAATCAATGATAGCCCACCAAGTTCCGTTATGAAAGAGCGAAATCTATTTCTTGCTAAGTGGGAGCTTGCCTTTCATAAAAGGTGGCTACTGCATCAAATTGTCAGGATTAAGAATGAATTAGTTTCAGTCATCGAAAGATTCAGGAGTGGAATCATTTAGAACATAGAACTGAACAACATTGAGTTGGCCCTTCGGCCCATGATGTTCTGCCGAGCATGACGCCAAATTAATGCCTGTCCTTGGTGCATATGCCTCCATTCCTGCATATTCATGTGTTCATCTAAAAGGCCCTTAAATGCCCCTATTGTATTTGCCTCCATCACTACCCCAGCAACACGTTCCAGACTCCGAACACTCTCTGTGTAAAAAAACTTGCCCCTCACATCTTTTTTGAACTCTCCCCCACCCACCTTAAGTATATATTCCCTGGTTTGACATTTCAACTCTGGGAAAAAGATTCTGACCGCCAACCCTATCTATGCAGCTCATAATTTTATAGACTTCTATCAAGTCTCCCCTCAGCCTCCCCCATTCCAGAGAAACCAACCCGAGTTTTTCCAGTCTCACCTTATAACTTCATTTGTTAAAGCTTATATATAGTTTACTTGTTTCCCCAAACTGACCAACATTGGCTCTTCAAGAGATCACATCTCTCGATGTGAGAGCAGGGCTAGTGAAAAATTCTGATGCATCACACTTGGATGGCCCAGTCTCTCATATGTTTTATATTAGGCATCAATAATATTCAGGAAACATTGTCCTTTCCATGGCTTTTGTATTCCATGTTTCAAGTATTAGTGAACTCCATTAACATTCTTGTGAGCTAATGCTTTGTATATTTGAATGGTGTCCTACTACAGTAGAAATCTATTATAAAATTTCCAAACATTGCAAGGGTCTCATTGCTCCTTTCCATACTAATGGGAAAAATCTTGGCATTTTGTTTTGTTAACATGGTCCTATGACATGGCTTACTTTGTGAGTCCCAACATTTGTGTTATCATGAACAGTCACAGCAGTTAGAGTCATAGATCCATCGAGATGTATAGCACCAAGACAGAGCCTTCGGTCCAAATCATCCATGCCGATCAGATATCCTACATTAATCTAGTCCCACTTGCCAGCATTTGGCCCTTATCCCTCTAAACCCTTCCCAATCATATACCTATCCGGATGCCTTTTAAATGTTGTAACTGTACCCAACTCCACCACTTCCTCTGGGAGCTCATTCCATACATGCACCCATCCTCTGCTAAAAAATTCTAGCCTCTTCGGTCCCTTTTAAATCTTTTCCCTCTCACCTTAAATCTATGCCCTCTGGTTTTGGACTCTCCTATACTTGGGGAAAGACTGGCCATTCACCCTATCCATGCCCTTCATGATTTTTAAACCTCGATTAAAATGGTCCACAGTTGAAAGTGAGCAATTAAGCCACGTGCTTTTCCCACCATTGACCATTTTTGAGCTTGAGATGAAAATTTGCAGATTAACAATTATCTTCCAGTATATAGTGAGGAGAAGGTGGCTCATGGTAGTTTCAAAGTGTGAAAAAAAACACACAAACATATTCAACACTTTTAAAATTTTGGAATTTTAATGATTTGCACTTATTCTGATTGTGGCAGTGAAATCTTTACAAAAAAATCACTTCAGTGAACATCAATTGAATGTTATAAATTTTTTGGGAAGGAATAAGAGTATAAAGCAACAACTAGCACATCAGAAAGTAGTATCACGTATGGGGAATGATAAAGGGTGAAGGAGCAGAAGATGAGGAGGCCTGGGCATTGAGGGGGTGAAAGGTGAGGGTAGGGGGAGATGGGGATGGGTGATAGGTATGGTGAGGGATTGTTACTGAGGCAGGAGATGGCAGTACAGGGTGGATGATGGGAGAGGAGGGTCTGGTGAATGGGCTCTGGTGAGAGAGAATGGAGTCTGCAATTGGGGATTTAGTGAGGGACAAAAACACTGCACATGCAGAGATTTAGAGAGCCAGATTGATTTCTTTCTCACTCAGTCGGGTCACAAGAAAAGTACAGGGGACAAAATTTCATTCAGCTCATTATGGAGAATCCTGCAGTCTCCCTGTCAAAGCATCTGACCTCGTAGCCAGCCGATCTCCATGTTGGTGCTCACGAGAAACTTTGGTAAGATGGCCAGGGGTTCATTCTTTACCCATCAAAGCCTGCCCATCTATCACCATCTTCACTGGAGAAGTACAAACAACAGGCACCATAAGAACAATTGAAACCGGGTGAGATGGATCACCTCAGAAAATGTGAAGTTCAGACGTGCAAACCAGAAAGAGGGCCAACTCACAATACGATATCACCACAGAGATCCAGTGACCTCAGAGCACACTTCTGACCCAGGTTCAAATAAGGGCAAAAGGATATCTAGCATTATAACAAGAAGCAAAACAGTATAGTTTCTACACACTTACTCCTTTCATTCTTACTAACTGTTGTCAACAGTGATTAGTTTTGAAAAATATCAATCAGTATACTGAATATTAACGTAATGATTGTTCAGAATAATGTCATTAAGACTGATGCTTCCTGTTAAAAAAAAAATTAGAGTTGTACCCGGTTAGCCAAGATAGGGCAGATCAGAGCAATATCTGGACTGTGCAATACAGCTAATTTGAGACCGAGGCGCTGGCTCTGATGTATAAGGGAGAACTGATACAATGTATTTTGATGGAATGGTGTAAATCTGATTCTGATCTTCCATGTTTGATCAGTCATGATTCCTTTCCCCTTTAAAAGATAAGTCCCAGATTTCCAAATCCCCTACATTTCATCTCTATGGTCAGGGGTCAGTTCAGTCCATGGTGAGTGTCCTCGAACAGGGTCTTCAATGTGGTCCTCAGGATTGAGATCTTCAAGGATGGTGACCCCTTTGGCAATGTCACCAATCCTCAGCGAAGAGTTGGACCCATTAGGCGCGTGGCTTTCAGTATCTTGAGTGAGTTCTTTGCCGTTCACAGTCTGGTCTTGTTTGTTGGCTGTACCTCTGCTCTCTACATGAAGCTGATCATTCCATTCTGAATACTTCTCTCCTGCTGCGTGGCTATGGGGACTGCTCAACACCTGAAACACCCGAGACGACTCCAGATCATGCAAAGACCTGGAAAATACTACAAAGGTAATATAAAGGTTCATTCAACTCTTCAGATAGAGATGCCATTATGTTTAATTCCAGTTAAGAACCTGCCAATTTGTTGAGGATCAGTAGTGACTGATACAGTCTGAATATACTGCGTCATAGAGATGTACAGCACGGAAATAGACCCTTCAGTCCAACTTGTCCACCCCAACAGATATTCCATATTAATCTACCCCCTTTTGTCAGCACTTGGCCTATATCCCTCTAAACCTTTCCTAATCATATCCCCATCCATATGCCTTTTAAATGTTGTAATTACACCAGTCTCCACCACTTCCCCTGGCTCATTCAATACACGCACCACCCTCTATGGGAAAACTTTGCCCCTTAAGCCCCTTTTAAATCTTGCCCCTCTCACCTCAAATCTTTGCCGTCCAGTTTTGGACTCCCAGATCCTGAGGAAAAGATATTGGCTATTCATTCTATCCATGCACCTCATGATTTTATAAACCTCTATAAGGTCACCCCTTGGCCTCTGACGCTCCAGGGAATACAGCCCCAGGCTATTCAGCCTCTCCCTATAGCTCAAACCCTCCAGCCCTGACAGCATCTTTGTAAATTATTCTGAACCCTTTCAAGTTTAACAATATCTTTCCTACAACAGGGAGACGAAAACTGAATGCAATATTCCAAAAATGGCCTAACCAATGTCCAGTATAGCTGCAACATGACCTGCCAAATCCTAGACTCAATGCACTG
Source organism: Chiloscyllium plagiosum (assembly GCF_037043375.1). Taxonomy (NCBI): domain Eukaryota; kingdom Metazoa; phylum Chordata; class Chondrichthyes; order Orectolobiformes; family Hemiscylliidae; genus Chiloscyllium; species Chiloscyllium plagiosum. Next base: position 43,825,153 of record NW_028270166.1, on the reverse strand, counting down.
ACCAACAAAGGCAAGCATACCAAACACCTTCTTCAGGAAGGGATTGTACCATTAAAATAAAATCACTTTGCCTGGTTTTCTGCCTGAAGCCCAGTAGATGCAAGGACACAGACATTACCTCACAGTGTTCGACAGACTGCTGCATCCTTAAAATCTACTTCTCAAATGAAAGTTTGATCCAATGTTATAATTGCTTAATTGGCAGCACATCCACAAACATCCACTCCCTCCATCACTGACATTAAGGAGCAGCAGTGTATACTGTCTACAAGATACACTGCAGAAATACACCAAAGATATTCAGACAGCACCTTTCAAACCTGCGACCACTTCCGTCTAGTAAGACAAAGGCAGGAGATACATTGGAACACCACTACCTGCACATTCCCCATCAAATCGCTCACTATCCTGACTTGGAAATTGATCGTTATTCCTTCACTGTTGTTGAGTCAAAATCCTGGAATTCCCTCTCTAATGGCATTGTGAGTGAAGCAAATGGACTGCAGCGATTCAAGAAGGCAGCTCATCATCACTTTCTCAAGGGCAACTAGGGACGGGCAATAAATGCTGGGCCCTGTCAACGATGCCCATACCCCACGAATTAATGCAATTTTTTGAAAATTACTTTAGCCAATTTGATGTTTAATTTTGTTCAAACATCGTTCTATGAAGTACCTTTGGAAGTTTTATTGCATTAAGGCTGCTATATAACTCATCGTCGTTGTTACAATAAAGGAGAATAACTTTTATGGACACAGTAGCTGATCAGATCGCATTCTCTTCAAGGCTGCTCACACAATGTTAACATTTTATTTTCTTAACAAATCTTGCCTGATTCGGAGGTGTTTCCAGCATTTGTTCAAAGATTTATCTTCCCAGATTCCCAGCAACTGATATATTTTCTCATTTTTCACTATGGGGGAATGGTGCGTGGGATGGCGATAGGTGGACGCAGGTAGGAGGTGGCTGTGAGTAGTCAGTGGGAAGAGTGGAGCAGATAGGTGGGAAGGAGGATGGACAGATAGGGTCAGGTTAAGGGGGTGGAGTGGAGAGGGAGGGCTGGGCCTGGAATGAGGTGGGGGATAGGGAGATTTGGAAGCTGGTAAATTCTATGTTAAGGCCATATGGTTGTAATGAGGTGGAAGATGAGGTATTCTTCCTCCAGTTTGCGTGTGACCTTGTGTTGACGGTGGAGGAGGATGGACATGTCATCGGGGGAGTGGGAGGGGAAGTTGAAATGGATAGCAACCAGAAGGTGGGATTGGTTGGAGCTTCCGGACCATAGATGTTCCCTGAACTACTCCTCGAGTTTGCATTTGGTCTCTCTGATGCAGAGGAGACCATATCAGGAGCAATGGATGCAATAAATCAGGTTGGAGGAAATGCAGGTGAATCTTTGCCAGACTTGGAATGACTCTCTGGGGCTTTGGATGGAGGTGATGGGGGGACGTGTGGGGGCAGGTTTCGCACCTCCTGTGGCTGCCGGGCAAGGTTCCAGGTATGATGATGGGAGCGTAGACTGAACGAGGGAGTCGCAGAGGGAACGGTCCCTGTGAAATGCAGACAGGGGTGGAGAGGGAAATATATTTTGATGGTGGGAGTTAGACTGCAGGTGGTGGAAGTGTGGGATGATAATGTGTTGGGCTTAAGGATTAGTGAAGTGGAATGTGAGGACTGGGGGACTCTACCCTTGATGTGGTTAGGGGAGTTTGTTTTGAGGACAGAGGTGCGGGAAATGGAGGAGATGTGGTTAAGGGCATCATTGTTCACGGGGGAGGGGAAATTCCAGTCCTTGAAGTAGGAGGACATCTGGGATGTCCTGGAGTGGAATTGCTCCTCCTGGGAGCAGATACAGCGGAGGTGGAGGCGGAGGAATTGAGAGTAAGGGATTGCATTTTTGCAGGAGGCGGGGTGAGAGGAGAGTGATCGAGGTAGCTGTGTGAACCAGTGGGTTTGTAATAGATGTTGGTGCTGAAATGGTTGCCGGAGATGGAGACAGAGAGGTCCAGGTAGGGTAGGGAGGTGTTAGAGATGGTCCAGATGAATTTGAGGTCAGGGTGGAAGGTGTGGATAAACTCTTTGAGCTCCTTCTGGGAGGACAAGGAAGCGCCGATACAGTGATCAATGTAATGTAAGAAAAGGTGGTGATGGTGCTAGTGTAGCTGAGGAAGAGAGACTGTTCTGTGTAAGAAGCACTAAACAGTTGGAGGATCATTAGTAAGGGAGCGATGCACTGCTGCAGAGTCTGTACTAAGGCAGTTCTATGCTGTCAGAGAGGCTGAATTGTTGGAAAGCCAGCACTTAAGGGAATTCTGTTGAAGGATCAGTATTGAGGAAGTGCTGCACTTCTAGAGACTCAATACTAAGGGAGTGTTGTTCCGCTGGAGGTGTTATCTGATGGAAAAATAAAGTAAGTAATTTACTTTCTCAGGCAGCCTTAAAAGATCTTATGGTTATTTGAAAGAAGGGAGAGGTCTTCTATCTCTCAACCAGCATCCCTAAAGTAAACGGTCATTATCATGTCGCTGATTATGGGATCGTGCTGTGTTCATATTGCCTCTGACAATTCCCACATTATGTCAAATCCACACTTCAAAAAGGATTTGTTTGGTTGCAACATAACATGATCAAGAAGTATATTTTATAAATTTCAGTTCTTTTTTTCTTTGCTAATACTCAGAGATACCCTGTGGTCTGACCAGGGAATGGGCTGAAATGCTGACTTTACATCCTGCCTAATATCACGATTGAGTAACCTCTGCTTCTTAATGAGAATACTGGGTTAAAAGTGGTCTCACTATTTCAGCCACTCTGTAGGACATGGGAAAGGTTTTTTTAATTCAAAAATATATTTTATTCATAAACATATCTTTATACACATCGTCACTAAAGCATTTCAGTTATGTACAATAGCGTATGAAGAAACAAACATTGGAGTTTGACTCTATCCAGCAAACAACCCCAAGCATTTCTTACCTGTACCAGAATTTGTTTACATACATTTGAGGTACCAGAAGGGTCCAATAACTAAATGGACCCCCATTTAACTTCAGCAGAGACCTTCGACAGGGGTCTTTCCCCACTGTGCCACTGCCCCAAGCTTCAGTGCATCCCTCAGCACATAGTCCTGGCTGCAACACTCAGTCAGGGTCAACCCTTTTGCTCTGGAAGATCAAGAAGTCTCGGACAGATCAAAGAGGGTCTTTCACCGGGTTGATGGTCCTCCAGGCGCAGTTGATGTTTCTCTCGGTGTGCGTCCCGGGAAACAGACAAGGGAGGATCCCTCACCAACATGAGTCACCTTTTACACCTTGCAATCCTAATTCCCTCTCTCAAAAACCCATTCCCATCTATAATTTCAGATTTGTCATACTGCAGGTGTCAACGTTTGGCAGTGAATACACAATAGCAGGAGATTTTTACTGACCTTCTCAAATTTTAAAAAAAGAAGAGAGTCAAGTAATCAGGCTAACACCAAGAGTATAAATCAGATTGAGAGTTGTGTCTGTTGCTCATCAGCAAGCCTGCTGTTGGAGTGTTCTGATTGCCCAGTGTTATGTTAATCTGGGGACCCATACTAACCTCGTACCGGAGTGAAGTCGTCTTCCTTTCCACCCTTATTGGAGCTGAATGAACTGAAGCTGGGGAAAATAACCAAAGCAAACGACAGCATCAGCACCTGGAGAGAGAGAGAGAGAGACCAAATGTCACACAGCTCACATTTATTCATTTGCAGGATGAAGGCGTCACTGTCTAGGCCATCATTTGTTGGCAGTCCCTAATTTCCCAGAGGGTAGTTGAGAGTCACATGTAGGCCAGACCAGGTAAGGATGGCAGTTTCCTTCCCTAAAGGACATTAGTGAACCAGATGGGTTTGTACAACAATCAACAATACATTCATGGTCATCATTAGACTCTTAGTTCCAAATTTTTTACTGAATTCAAGTTCCACCATCTGTCACGGTGGGATTCGAATCTGGATCCCCAGAACATTATCTGTTTCACTGGATTAACACTCTAGCAATAATACCACTAGGCCATTGCTTCCCCCTGCAACCCCCAGACTATAACCTGAAGGAAACAGCGTGAAATAGATGGTGCCTTAAAGGATCAGTGTCTCTCATTCTAGTGCATACAGAACACTCAGAGTTACCAAATACCATTTACTTTTCTCCTCTTGCTTCCTAAAAAAGCAAATGGCATCACAGTTCCAGAATGCTGTCAAACCACTGATATCCAACACAATACAAATCACTGGTTATCCGCAGGTGATTCACATTATTTTAACCGCCTCTGCCTAGGATATTTTCTTAATCAATCTGCTCAGAGATATTGTGACACATCTCTCGAGAAGGTAGGACATGAACCCAGGCCTTGCTGACCCAAGAGTAGGGACACTACCATTCACCACAAAAGGCCCCACATTCTGTTCACACACAATACAAGGACATTTACTTCAGGTGTCAGTGTATTTAGTTAAAAAGCATCTGACCTAGTAAAGAAACTGGGGAACTGAAGCAGCCACTGGGGTCAAACCGATAAAAGCATTAATCACATGCTATGTTACTGCCCTGATATTCTGTCCATTGAAGTCAGTGGAACTGAACATTGGATATTCTGTCCATTGAAGTCAATGGAACTGAACATTGGGGACCATCTTGTGAATATAGAAGCATAGACATGGAAAGAGGGAGCAGGAATAAGCCATTCAGCCTTTCAAGCCTGCTCCACCATTCAACATGATCATGACTGCTCATCCAACTCAGTCCCCTGTTCCAACTTTCATTCATAGCCTATGACCCCTTTAGTTCTAAGAACGTTAGCTATCTCCTTCTTGAAAACATTCAATGTTTTAGCCTCAATCACTTTCAGTGGCAGAGAATTTGACAGACTCCCCACTCTCTGGGTGAACAAAGTTCTCATCTCAATGCTAAATGGCACTCCCCATATCATTATGTGACTCACAGTCAGCAGGAACATCCTGTGTTTACCCTGTCCAGTCCTATTAAACCTTTATAGATTGCTATAAGACTCCCCCCTCATCACAGTTCATCCTCTCACCCACCTTTGGGTCAACTACAAACCTAAGATAGTACATTACATCTAAATCATCACAACTGCCACAAATCTAGTCCTTTTTTTTTCTAAAAGCTGTTCCTTGGCTCAAGGAGACTATGTCCTTGATTTTTTTCAGTGGGGTAATAAACCAGGCCGGGCTCCAATCAGGCTGGTTTGGTACAGAGATGGAAAGGATTTTGAGAGGCCTTTTGTTTATATGTAAACAGATGAGACTTCAGGCCAAAGTGGTCATGTTTTAGAAGTGACCTATAGAATGAAAGGGGAGTGGTCAGCTCTCTCAGAACTGGTTGGGAGTTCAACAGTGAGCTGTGTGGAAACTCTTTCTTCTGCTCTACTAACTTCAACCTGTAAGCATCTGACCACCTGTGTACTGTGTTTTAAAGCTGAAAATGTGTTGCTGGAACAGCGCAGGAGGTCAGGCAGCATCCAGGGAACAGGAGAATCGACGTTTCGGGCATAAGCCCTTCTTCAGGAATGTGTTTTAAAGGTGCTTTACTTATTGGGACTGTTGTGTATATTCAGAACAGCATACTTAAGTCTAGTTTGGATAGATTAGATAACATTACAGTGTGGAAACAGGCCCTTCGACCCAACAAGTCCACACCGACCCGCCGAAGCGCAACCCACCCATACCCCTACATTTACCCCTATACCTAACACTATGGGCAATTTAGCCTGGCCAATTCACCTGAACTGCACATCTTTGGACTGTGGGAGGAAATCGGAGCACCCGGAGGAAACCCGGGGAGAACGTGCAAACTCCACACAGTCAGTCGCCTGAGGCGGGAATTGAACCCGGGTGCCACTGACTGAGTTCTGTAGGGGTTCTTTATTCTGTTCTTCGTCTTTCATTGTGTAATTTTGTAAATAAATTTTTTTGTCTGTTTTAAACCTGGTAGTCAACCTCGCTAACTTACTCTGGGTAAGTTTCACTGTACACTTACCGAAAAAAATTGCAAAGTTATGGTCTGGGCTGCCTGCTTAAGAATGTTTTGAATGGTCTGGCCTAGTCCATAACACAATAAACTGTGAATATCTGGGTTTAAGCACTGATCTGTGTGATACCCCATTGATCACTGGCTGCTATTCATAAAATGACCAATTTATTCTACCTTCTGTCTCCCCTCTATCAACCTGTTCTCTCTCAGTGTCAGTGCGCTAACCCCAATCCCATATCCTTTCATTTAATCAACGAGGAAAATTCTCCAGAAAGTTCAGACAGGAGGCTAATGGTCATTACAGCATGTACAGTCATACAGTCATAGAGATGTACAGAACGGAAACAGAGCCTTTGATCTGACTTGTTCATGCTGACTAGATATTCTAGTCCCATTTGTCAGCATTTGGCCCATTTCCTTCTAAACCCATCCTATTCACACACCCATCCAACTGCCTTTTAAATGTTTAATTGTATCAGCCTTCACCACTTCCTCTGGTAGCTCATTCCATACACACACTACCCTCTGCATGAAAAGTTGCCCCTTAGGTCCCTTTTAAATCTTTCTCTCTCACCTTAAATCTATACCCTATAGTTTTGGACTCCCCCACCCTGGGGAAAAGACCTTGAATCTATGCCTCTCATGAGTTATTAACCACTATAAGGTCACCCCTCAGCCTTTGATGCTCTATGGAAAATAACCCAGCCTATTCAAGCCTGTCCCTGTAGCTCAAACCCTCCAACCCCAGCAACATCCTTATAAATTCTTGCTTTTTCTCCTCTCACTACATCTCTCTCACCCTTGTTGGCTTGCATTGCGTTTAACAGACTTTACATGTTAATTATTCAATTGGAAACGTGATGGTTAATAGATAATCAAAAAAAAGTCACAGGTGATTTGGTAATGGGGATAAAGCAATCGTTCAGTTGTAAGAGCACTTGTACATATTTTAAAAAGGGTTTAAATAAGGGTTTTTAGGTTTGCAACCTAAAAAAAAATCAACCAAGAAAATGAAGGAGGATGATCTTACTTACAGAAGGAGGAGGAGCAGAAGTAGCTTGAAAAGATGAAAGCAAAGAACCACTCAGTTTTGGAGCCATTAGGAAATCAGGCACGAAGTGAAGGGAACACTAGAACGCCTGAAAGGAACTGTGCTGATGTTCCGTCACTTCTGTATCTTCAGAGAACAGAGGATTAATGTGCAGTGTGAATTAGATTCCCCACAGTCTGGAAACAGGCTTTCGGCCCAACAACTCCACATCGTACCTCTGACGAGCAACCCACCCACATCCATTCCCCTATACCTAACATTACGGGCAATTTAGCATGGCCAATTCACCTGACCTGCACATCTTTGGACTGTGGGAGGAAACCGGAGCACCCGGAGGAAACCCTCGTAGACACGGGGAGAACGTGCAAACTCCACACAGCCAGTTGCCCGAGACAGGAATTGAACCTGGGACCCTGGTGCTGTGAGGCAGCAGTGCTAACCACTGAGCCACCGTGCTGCCTGTGTGCTTTCATTATCTTCAGTCTACAGTTTTGCCTTCGCTGTAAATTGTACATTTCTTTAAAATGCCAGTAAATTCTTTCCCTCAACAATTTTAGAGCGAGGTGGGCACCACTTCCACTTCCAAATCCATTTTGATGTAGCCCACTTCCTGTCTCCCTCACCTCTGATGGCTCAAACTGCCCACAAATTTTCCAGCTGGAAAACATGGGTAATTTATTGGTGATTGTTAATACATGAAAGCAAAATATTATAGGTGATTTAGTGATGGGAAAAAAACATTCTGTTGTACGTAGGAGCACTTCTGTACATGAAAAAAGGGAGAAAAAAAAAGGACTGGCTTTTCCCCAAGTATTCTCAATGATTTCAGGGAGATGCTTGTCTATGGGTGAAGAGTGCATTATTTCCATCTCCAACCCTGTTTTAATTGTATCTCAGGGTCTCTTTCTGCCCTCCTCTATATTTCTTACAGTTGTGCTGTTCCTAGTGGGTAACATTTGTTAATTGTTTAGTGAGTAACTCGGGTGATTTGGTGGTGGTTTAACTTTTTTAAAAAGGGCTAGGTTTTTCACCAATGCCCACAAAGATTTGAGAGAAGTGAGTATCACAGAATCCAGAATTATCTCTGTATCCAATGCTATTTTTATTTAGTCCTCTCCCTTGTTTTCTGTTTTTCTTTATGTTAAGGGGCAGTGCTTGTAGCTTATTATTTGATTAATCAGTTAAATGGGTGACTTGGTGGTAGGTTTTCAAATGGAAAAAAGGTTGAGTTCTTCTCTCGGATGGGTTGGCTTCTGGGGCAGGAAAGGAGTGCAGAAGGAAAAGATGGAAACTGATATTTGTGCTAAATCATTAAAAAAAAGGGCTGGGTTCCTCAGCAAAGGGAATTAGCTCGGATTAGGAGCGAGCAGTTTGGAGCTTGTGTTGGAACAATGAAATGCAAAGAAATAGTTATGGAAGACAGATTGATGCCTGCTTCAACAAACAGATGATTGGTGACATAACAGGGCAGAGGGTAGAATAGGAACACAATACAATTTTGAAACACCATTTTACCTGTTTTGTATCGGCATTAAGCAAAATTGAACATTCCAATGTCTAATTAACATACCATGATACAGGTGCTTGTCTGTGCTGTCCTGCCTGTTGAATGCATGACCAGGGTTTGGAGTTTTCTCAACTGCTGTAGTAATGTCCTTTAAGAAGGAAGCAATGTTTAGAAAATGTTAGTTTGCATTAACGCTTTCCAGACAATAACTGTCACTGACTATCAATGAACATGCTCCATTACCCACAGGAACAGCTAGACTCAAAGGTGCACTCTCATCTGGAGCAACAATGCAACTCTGCTATTCAACGAAACCAGATCCAGTTTTAACCCATTCAAAATATACCAATTTGCACAGTATTAAAATCAAACTCATATACTCTGACACTCTGAGGTTGGGAACATAGATATCTGGTCATAAATATCTGATTAGAACATAGAGATCTAATCAAACTGCACCCTATGTATCTGTACACCCCCCTGTATCATAGATCCCACAGCACCTGTTACACAGTTTTCAGCTGAAGATGATATTAACTTCAGAAACCCAAAGGTGAAGGCTGGGAACATGTGACAGAGAAGGCAACTACTCTCCACTTACCACCCTATGCTCCATACTCTCTCTTCACTGCCCCTCCACTCACTACTCTCTGCCACTGCGCTCCCCCATACTCACTACTCTTTCCACAATGCTCCCCTACTCACCACACTGCCCCACCGCATCCCCCTACTGACTACTCTTCCCCGCTGCCCCCATACTCACTACTTTCCCCCACCATTCCATGCTCACTACTCTTTTACACTGTCCCCTGCTCACTACTCTCCCCCACCGCCCTCCTGCTCACTACACTCCTCTACCATCCCACACTCACTACTCTCCATCGCCCTCCTGCTCACTACACTCCTCTACCATCCCACACTCACTACTCTCCACCGCCCTCCTGCTCACTACACTCCTCTACCATCCCACACTCACTACTCTCCCCCACCGCCCTCCTGCTCACTACACTCCTCTACCATCCCACACTCACTACTCTCCCCCACTGTCGTCCTGCTCACTACACTCCTCTACCATCCCACACTCAGTGCTATCCCGCCCCACCCTGCAGTGATATCCTGTTGGGAAATTACATGTTCTGCTTTTCCAGCCGGATGACCTTCCTCTGCAGTTCATGATTCTGGGCTGTACATGCTGCCATCCTGTAAGTAAAAAAGAAAGGTATTGGTCGGAGAGAATACAGGACATGCTGGTTCTGACAGAGAGAACTGAGTCATTGACTATAACACACATCACTATGAATATACACATTAGGAGCTGGAGTGCTTGTACCTACACCCTTCTGAAAGGTGATGGTTGATCCACTTTCCCATTAACTCCTGATCTCTTTTGACTCCCTCTGTCTGACACCTATCCATTTTACTAATGCTTTCAAAAACAACTACCACAGCTTTCTGAGGCATGGAGCTCCAAGAGAAATAAATTCTCCTCATTACCTTCTCACTCTAGAGTCACCCACAGAGGAAAGCATCCTTTCCACATCCACTTTGAAAATATTTTATACACTTCAATCAAGATAGCCCTCACTCTTCTAAACGCCAGTGGAAACAAGCCCAGCCTGTCCAACCTTGCCTGAAACTGTTTAACAATCTGTTCAGACTGTAGCAGATGGGACTTGAACCAAGACTTTCTAGCCCATAGTTAGGGACGCTGTCACTGCAGCTTTAAAGTGCACCAGCTACCATGGGGTGGTTTGAAATTGCATTCCAAAATATTCGCCTGGACCCTTTGAGTGACTGTTACACCACCATCTTCCCAATCAACCTTTCCTCATAAGATACCTCACTCATTGCAGCTAACCAGTAAACCTGAGTAGCCAGTGGTAATAGTCAATGTTAATTGGCCCAAGTGGTCTGCACGGGATTTTTTAAAAATAGAAACATTGTGGAGAAAGCAGGAGGTGAGCACTGAATTAAAATGCTCAGAGAACCGAGATAGGAGTCATACAGCTTGGAGACAGACCCATCGGTCCAACCAGTCCATGCTGACATAATCCCAAATTAAACTAGCCCCACCTGCCTACTCCTGGCCCTTATCCCTTTCTTATTCATGTACTTAGCTAAGTATCTTTTAAAAATTGTAACTGTACCGGCATCCACCACGTCCTCTGGAAATTCATTCCACACGTGAACCACCTTCTGTGCAAAAGGTTTCCCCTTCACATCTTTTTAAAATTTGTTTCTTCTTATCTAAAAAATATGCCCCCTACTCTTGAAATCCCCCATCCCAGGGAAAAGACATCTACGATTAACCCTATCTATACCCATCATGATTTTATAAATCTCTATAAGGTCAGCTCTCCTGTACCATAACAATTTGGTGATTTTCTCTGGATATATAAAGGAAGAAAGGTCTAATGGAGTGAAAACCAAAAGACGTCCAGGTCAGGTGAATTGGTCATGCTAAATTGCCCGTAGTGTGAGGTGCATTAGTCAGGGGTGAATGTAGGGGAATGGGTTTGGATGGGTTGCTCTCCGGAGGGTCAGTGTGGACTTGTTGGGCCGAAGGGTCTGTTTCCACACTGTAGGGAATCTAATCTAATCTAATCTAAACTCAGTAGGTCACAGCATCTGTGGGGAGAGAGCAGAATTAGTGTTTCAAGTCTGGTTGCTTTCTCTCCATAGAGTCATAAAGATGTACAGCATGGAAACAGATCCTTCAGTCCAACCCATCCATGCCGACCAGATATCCCAACCTAATCTAGTCCCATCTGCCAGCACCCGGCCCATATCCCTCCAAACCCTTCCTATTCATATACCCATCGAAATGCCTCTTAAATATTGCAATTGTACCAGCCTCCACCACTTCCTCCAGCAGCTCAAACCATACACGTACCACCCTCTGTGTGAAAAAGTTGCCCCGTAGGTCTCTTTTATATCTTTCTCCTCTTACCCTAAACCTATGCCCTCTAGTTCTGCACTCCCTGACCCCAGGGAAAAGACTTTTGTCTATTTATCCTATCCATGACCCTCATAATTTTGTAAACCTCTATAAGGTCACCCCGTAGATGCTGCCAGACCTGCTGAGTTTCTCCAGCGATTTCGGTTTTTGTTTCAGACTTTCAGCATCCACAATTCATTGTTTTATTTAAGGGTCCAGTGAGTATCAATACCTCTGGGCAAGAAGGTGCAGGTTCAAGACCCATCGGCACCAAACAGCGGAGCAATGGGAGAACATCAATACAAACACAGCAACGACTGAGAAACAGGTAACAACACAGCAGCAATCAGCCATGGAACAGATACCAGAACCTTTGAGCAGATGGAAGGCCCAAGACAAGCAGAGAGATGATAGAGCTGGTGTGGATGATGGACTCGATACAGGACTAGTTGAGGGGTGACAGAAAAATGAATTAGGGAGCAGTACAGCCCTGCTCTAGGCAATATTCCCAATGTTGTGCAGGTGCCAGTGTTGGGCTGGGGTGAACAAAGTCAGAAGTCACATGATAGGAGAAAGGGAGGACTGCAGATCTTGGAGATCAGAGTTGAAGAATGTTGAGCTGGAAAAGCACAGCCGATTAGGAAGCATCCGAGGTGCAGGGAGCATTGATGTTTCGCGCATAAGCTCTTTATCAAGAATGAAGGCACATTCCTGATGAAAGGCTTATGCTCGAAACATCGATTCTCCTGCACCTCGGATGCTTCCTCACCGGCTGTGCTTTTCCATCTCCATATTCTTCGATGCAGAAGCTACACGATACCAGGTTATAGTCCAACAGCTCTATTTGAAATCACACGCTTTTGGCACACTGCTCCTTCATCAGGTGAAGGTCTGCCCAATGTCAACACCATTCACAGCCCTTCCAACTACGGAAGCAGTCCATGTCCACAAGGAGGAAGTCAGTACTTTCTCTAGGCAGTCAGCAACTTTGTAGCTAGTGCTTCAACAAGGCAGCTGTGAATAAAGAGATAGCCACTTATAACGAGACAATCAGAGCCTTCAGTACATTCTTTAGTATTTGGAGCAATTTAATCATCAATAGAGCACAATCTAATAAACAGAATTAAAAGACAGCATAGATTCAATTATCAATAACATTTATTATTATTATAGAGACAATTGTGATTAGAGGACACTAAAAATGATCTGATTGGAGATTGTATCATTGTTAGAGTTTTGACAGAAACTGTGTCAGATTTCTTCTGTCTAACAAGTCTTAACTTTAACAAACGTGGTGCCATCACTGAGAGACAAGGTGAAATATGGAAACAAAATAGAGATTTTTTTCATGGGTCTTACAGAAAAAAACATTGAAGTCAGACACAAAACCAAAGCTGAAGCCTGAAGGAAGGGGGTCAGGTGCCATCAAGCTGTGTTCTAATTGTGGCAGCTAGAGACTGCGCAGCGTCAAAAGTGATGACAGTCATATTTGCTCCAAGGCTGGCCATTTTAAAACACAGTTTGTCACAGAGAAAATCTTCAAAGGCAAAACAGAAGGAAAAGTCAAAGTTGCAGACGCAAGAGATTGAAGAGCTAGACTGCAGTGAACCAATAAACTAATCATAAAATCTCTATAGTGTGGAAGCAGGCCATTCAGCCCATCATATCCACATCGACCCTCCAAAGAGCATCCCATTCAGACTAACCAGCCTACCCAATCCCTGTAAACCTGTATTTCCCATGGCCAGCCTGCACATCCCTGGATATGATGGGCAATTTAGCATTGTCAATCTACCTAACCAATCTACCTGCACATCTTTGGACAATGAGAGGAAACCTGTGCAGACCTGGGGAGAATGTGCAAACTCCACACAGACAGTTGTCCGAGGCTGGAATTGAACCCACATCCCTGGTGCTGTGAAGCAGCAGTGCTAACCACAGAGCCACGCCACCCTGATCAAACTGGATGAACTGAAGTGCTGATAGCCAATCAAATGGGCATGAAACGAACTTTACCTTTGATGCCGGGATAAGACCATATGACATAGGAGCAGAAGTAAGGCCATTCAGCCCATCGAGTCTGCTCCACCATCCAATCATGTGTGATAAGTTTCTCAACCACATTCTCCAGCTTTCTCCCTATAACCCTTGATCTCCTTGATACTCAAGAACCTATCTATCTCTGTCTTAAATATACTCTATGACCTGGCCTCCACAGCCTTCTGTGGCAATAAATTCAATACACTTAATGGTAAGGTCCGAGGGAGTGTTACAGAACAAAGAGATCTTGGAGTGCAGGTTCATAGTTCCTTGAAAGTAGAGTCACAGGTAGATAGGATATTGAAGAAGGTGTTTGGTATGTTTTCTTTTATTGGTCAGAGTATTGAGTATAGGAATTGTGGCTGTACAGGACATTGGTGAGGCCACTTTTGGAATATTGCATGTATCTCTGCTCTCCTTCCTAGCAGAGGATGTTGTGAAACTTGAAAGAGTTCAGAAAAGATTTACAAGGATATTGCCAGGGTTTGAGGATTTGACCTATAGGGAGAGGCTGAATAGGCTGGGGCTGTTTTCCCTGGAGTGTCAGAGGCTGAGGGGTGACCTTAGAGAGGTTTATAAAATCATGAGGAACATGGATCGGATAGGATAAATAGACAAAGTCTTTTCCCTGGGGTGGGGGAGTCCAGAACTTGAGCGCATAGGTTTAGGGTGAGAGGGGAAAGATATAAAAAGGCCCTAAGGGACAATTTTTTCACACAGAGGGTGGTGCCTGTATGGAATGAGTTGCCAAAGGAAGTGGTGGAGGCTGGTATAATTGCAGCATTTAAAAGGCATCTGGATGGGTATATGAATAGGATGAGTTTATGGGGATATGGGCCAAATATTGGCAAATGGGACTAGATTAAGTTAGGTTATCTGGTCAGCATGGATGAGTTTGATTGATTGCTCTGTTTCCATGCTGTACATCTCTAAGACTCTATGAGTCTATTTATCACTCTCTGGCTGAAGAGGTTTCTCCTTATCTCCATTCTAAAAAGTCTTCCCTATACTCTAAGGCTGAGCCCTCAGGTCCTAGTGTCTACTACCAATGGAAAAATCTTCCCAACTTCCACTCTGTCCAGGTCATTCAGTATTCTGTAAGTTTCAATTAGATCTCCCCTCATTCTTCTAAACTCCATTAAGTATAAACCTAGAGTCCTCAAACGTTCCTCATATGTTAAACTTTTCATTCCTCGGACCATTCTCGTGAACCTCCTCTGAACACACTCCAGGACCAGTACTCTTATGGGGCCCAAAACTGTGCACAATACTCCAAATGTGGTCTGACCCCAGCCTCACAGAGCCTCAGAAGTACATCCCTGCTTTTATATTCAAGTCCTCTCAAAATAAATGCCATCATTGCATTTGCCTTCCTAACCACTGAGTCAGCTTGTAAGTTTATCTTGAGAGAATTCTTGCCTAGATCTCCCAAGTCTCTTTGCACTTCAGATTTCTGAGTTTTCTCCCCATTTCGAAAATAGT
This sequence comes from Chiloscyllium plagiosum, assembly GCF_037043375.1. Classification (NCBI taxonomy): domain Eukaryota; kingdom Metazoa; phylum Chordata; class Chondrichthyes; order Orectolobiformes; family Hemiscylliidae; genus Chiloscyllium; species Chiloscyllium plagiosum. Next base: position 43,810,118 of record NW_028270166.1, on the reverse strand, counting down.
CCATGCCTCTAATCTTCCTACCAAAGTGTATGACCTCACACTTTCCCATGTTCTACTCCATCTGTCACTTCTTTGCCCACTCTCCGAACCTGTCCAAATCCATCTGCTGCCTCCCCGCCTCCTCAGTACGACCTGTTCCTCTATCTATCTTTGTATTGGCTGCAAACTTAGGCAGAATGCCCTCAGCTCCTTCATCTAGATCGTTAATGTATAAAGGTGAAAAGTTGTGGCTCCCAACATTGAGCTTGTGGAACACCACTTGTCACCAGTTGCCACCCTGAGAAGGACCCTTTTTATCTGCACTCTCTGCCAGACAGCCAGGCTTCTACCCATGTTAGCATCTTGCCTCTGACATCATTGGCCCTTATCTTACTCAGTACCCTCCTGTGTGGCACCTTGTCAAAGGGATATCTGCAGATTTCTGATACTGTAGATTGGCTAAATCAAGAAACATTCTAACAATCCACAATTCAACTTTAGAGAACAGGAATATCCAATAAGTATAAAAGGGCAAGACCACTGTCTAAAGGTCAGTAAGAACAACTTTTGAGATTTTACATGTAAGTCAAAATCAAGAATACAGTTTACTGAGCAGGATGCACAGAACTGAAACTTCTTTTCAAGGTTTAATGAAGTTGACAGCAAGGTTAAAAAAACGATTCACAATTGAACTCCCCAAATGGTTCAGGCCTTGAGAAACATAAGGCTATAAGGCAATTAGAAATAGGAACAGGAGTAGGCCATTCGGCCTCTCTGCTATTCAATAGGATCATGGCTGCTCCGACATTCCTCACATCATTTTTCTGCCCTTTTCCCATGACCCTTCATTCCCTGAAAAATCAAGAACCTATCTCAGCCTCAAACATGCACAAGGACTCTTCCCCCACAGCTCCCTGTGGCAAGGAGTTCTAAAGACTCACAACTCTCTCAGAGAAGAAATTTCTCCTTATCTCAGACTGTTTATGACATATTGCTGAGAGCAGATGCCAAGTGAACCTGCCCATTTATATCTCGGTAATTCCTACACCCACTTTCGAAAAATGCAACATGAGATTGATGCCATGCCCCACTGTTTCACCAATGATCAAACCAACAAATTAATATTCTAGCAAGGTACCAGGTCAAACCAAGAATCAATGTGCATCTCATACACCTAAATAAAGTTGTACAATGAGAAATCCACCCTATGGTGACAGGTGGGTTAACTGCACCCAGTTCCCAGTCCCACTGTCAAGTGTTGGAACAACATTGTCTCTCACCTGTTTTCCAAGCCATCTATGTATTCCTTTTTCTTCTTCCGGCTCTCTTGTGCCGACTGTTTATTCCGGATCTTTCTCCTAATCTTCTTTAAAATCCGCTCTTCTTGCTGAGAAAGGGAAAGAATACAACTCATCCAATCTGCTCACACTCTGATTCAATTGTTACCGACAAACTGAAATGGGATGGGAGAGAGAAAGGGACAGACAGCTGGACAGTGAAAAAGAGAGGGAATGTGTGACAGGTAGAAATAGAAAGAAAGAATTTGGGGCTGAGAGACAGGGGACTAGATTGTCATGTAGTCAGGGACAACAGCACAAGAATGGGAGTAGGTAATTCAGCCGTGTTTTTCCATTCAATATGAACATGGCTGATTCATCTTGGCCACAATTCCACTTTCCTGCCCACTCCCTCTAACACTTCAACCCATTACTCATTAAAAAATCTATCTCCTTCTCAAATGTATTCAGTGTCCTGGTCCCATCGTACTCTGTGGTAGTGAATTCTACAGAGTCACAATGTTTTGAGAGATGTAATTCCTCCTCATCTCCATTTTAAATCTGCTATCCTTTATCCTAAAGCTATGACCTCTCTGTGGTAACCCTCAAAGGGTCCATGGGAAATCACTAATCGGTCTCCTTATGGAATTTGTTGAGTATGAGTTGCCTTGGTAACAGGCAATGACTTTTAGATTAGATTCCCTACAGTGTGGAAACAGGCCCTTTGGCCCAACAAGTCCACACCAACCCTCCGAAGAGACACCCCCCCCCCACTATATTTACCCCTGACTAATCCATCTAACATTACGGGCAATTTAGTTCGGCCAATTCACCCTAACCTGCACATCTTTGGACTGTGGGAGGAAACTGGAGCACCCGGAGGAAATCCATGCAGACATGGGGAGAATGTGCAAACTCCACATTCTTGAGGAAGGAATTGAACCCAGATCCCTGGCGCTGTGAGGCAGCAGTGCTAACCACTGAGCCACCAGGAACACATCACCTGAATCACTTTAAGCAGAACCATCCCACCTCTAAGCCAGGAAGCCTGAGTTCAAGTCCCACTGTTTCCAGAGGTGGGTAATAACATCTCTGAACAGGTTGATTAGAAAATAAATAAAGCAGAACCAGCCTATATCTGTGCTAGGAGGCCAGGGTTCAAGTCCCACCTGCCCCAGACATATGCCATAACGTGTCTGAACAGGTTGATTTGAAAAAACAAACAGAAACAAAATAAAGCAGACCCAGGGATGGGTCTACACAACTGTTTGTCCCAAGCTGGGACAAGTCGAAGTAAGTCACACGTAGGTGGCTCTGTTTTGGGGTTGAACAATAAATTATGTTCTTTTCCAGTCAGCTTCCTGAGTTATTACAGCTCTCATTCTAGATTGCCTCAAAGGATCTTTAAGGATGTGGGATGCTTTAGGCTGTGAGTCCATGCCTTCCACTCCTGATCTGGTCAGCTCCAATGGAAGAATAGGCATGTCCCAACCCCATTACAATCAGAAAATCCCTACATGTGGAAGCAGGCCATTCGACCCAACAAGACCCAACAACCCTGTGGGAAGCTAAAGAAGTGATTGCTGGGCCTCTTGCTTAGATATTTGTATCATCGATAATCACAGGTGAGGTGCCAGAAGACTGGAGGTTGGCTAACGTGGTGCCACTGTTTAAGAAGGGTGGTAAGGACAAGCCAGGGAACTATAGACCAGTGGGCCTGGTGGTGGGCAAGCCATTGGAGGGAGTCCTGAGGGACAGGATGTACATGTATTTGGAAAGGCAAGGACTGATTAGGGATATTCAATATGGCTTTGTGTGTGGGAAATCAAGCCTCACAAACCTGATTGAGTCTTTTGAGGAAGTAACAAAGAGGATTGATGAGGGTAGAGCAGTAGATGTGATCTATATGCACTTCAGTAAGGCGTTCGACAAGGTTCCCCATGGGAGACTGATTAGCAAGGTTAGATCTCATGGAATACAGGGAGAACTAGCCATTTGGATACAGAACTGGCTCAAAGGTAGAAGACACCTTTAATGCCCCCTCCATTCCATGCAATGGCACTTCAAAGCTCATTTACCCACAGCATAGAACCAATGAACCATTAAATGACAATAGGATGTGTTTAAAAAGCTTTAAGAGTGGTGGAGGGTTGTTTTTCAGACTGGAGGCCTGTGACCAGTGGAGTGCCACAAGGATCGGTGCTGGGTCCTCTACTTTGTGTCATTTACATAAATTAGTTGGATGTGAGCACAAGAGGTACAGTTAGTAAGTTTGCAGATGACACCAAAATTGGAGGTGTAGTCGACAGCGAAGAGGGTTACCTCAGATTACAACAGGATCTGGACCAGATGAGCCAATGGGCTGAGAAGTGGAAGATGGAGTTTAATTCAGATAAATGTGAGGTGCTGCATTTTGGGAAAGAAAATCTTAGGATTTACACACTTAATGGTAAGGTCCTAGGGAGTGTTGCTAAACAAAGAGACCTTGGAGTGCAGGTTCATAGCTCCATGAAAGTGGAGTCGCACGTAGATAGGATAGTGAAGAAGGCATTTGGTATGCTTTCCTTTATTGTAAATCTTTTCTGAACCCTTTCAAGTTTCACAACATCTTTCTGATAGGAAGGAGACCAGAATTGCACGCAATATTCCAACTGTGGCCTAACCAATGTCCTGTCCAGCTGCAACATGACCTCCCAACTCCTGTACTCAATACTCTGACCAATAAAGCAAAGCATACCAAACGCCTTCTTCACTATCCTATCTACCTGTGACTCCACTTTCAAGCAGCTATGAACCTGCACTCCAAGGTCTCTTTGTTTAGCATCACTCCCTAGGATCTTACCATTAAGTGTATAAGTCCTGCTAAGACTTGCTGTCCCAAAATGCAGTACCTCGCATTTATCTGAATTAAATTCCATCTACCACTTCTCAGCCCACTGGCCCATCTGGTCCAGATCCTGTAGTAATCTGAGGTAACCCTCTTCGCTGTCCACTACACTTCCAATTTTGGTGTCATCTGCAAACTTACTAACTGTATCTCTTATGCTCGCATCCAAATCATTTATGTAAATGACACAAAGTAGAGGACCCAGCACCAATCCTTGTGGCACTCCACTGGTCACAGGCCTCCAGTCTGAAAAACAACCCTCCACCACCACCCTCTGTCTTCTACCTTTGAGCCAGTTCTGTATCCAAATGGCTAGTTCTCCCTGTATTCCATGAGATCTAACCTTGCTAATCAGTCTCCCATGGGGAACCTTGTTGAACGCCTTACTGATATCCATATAGATCACATCTACTGCTCTGCTCTCATCAATCTTCTTTGTTACTTCTTCAAAAAACTCAATCAAGTTTGTGAGACATGATTTTCCCATGCACAAAGCCATGTTGACTATCCCTAATCAGTCCTTGCCTTTCCAAAATACATGTACATCCTGTCCCTCAGGATTCCCTCCAACAACTTGCCCACCACTGAGGTCAGGCTCACCGGTCTATGGTTCCCTGGCTGGCCTTTACCACCCTTCTTAAACAGTGGTACCACGTTTGCCAACCTCCAGTCTTCTGGCACCTCACCTGTGATTATCAATGATACAAATATCTCAGTGAGAGGCCCAGCAATCACTTCTCTAGCTTCCCACAGAGTTCTTGGGTACACCCGATCAGGTCCTGGGGATTTATCCACCTTTAGCCACTTCAAGACATCCAGCACTTTCTCCACTGTAATCTGGACATTTTGCAAGATGTCACCATCTATTTCCCTACAGTCTATATCTTCCATATCCTTTTCCACAGTAAATACTGATGCAAAATATTCATTTAGTATCTCCCCCATTTTCTGTGGCTCCACACAAAGGCTGCCTTGCTGATCTTTGAGGGGCCCTATTCTCTCCCTAGTTACCCTTTTGTCCTTAATATATTTATAAAAACCCTTTGGATTAAACAATCCACCTAACCTGCACATCTTTGAACAGTGGGAGGAAACCGAAGCACCCGGAGGAAAATCACACAGACACAGGGAGAATGTGCAAACTCCACACAGACAGTTGCCCGAGGCTGGAATCAAACCTGGGTCCCTGGTGCTGTGAGGCAACTGTGCTAACCACTGAGCCACCGTGCCATCCCACCTCATTCATGGAGTGGGGTAGCTTTTAAATGCTTCACAGCACTTCCAGAGAACAATGTAAAAGGTCTCACCCATGTCCACTCACACCAAGCAAAACCCTGCCACCACCTTTAATGCACCCTCCATTCCATGCTATGGCACTTCAAAGCTCATTTACCCACAGCATAGAACCAATGAACCATTAAATGACAATAGGATGTGTTTAAAAAGCTTTAAGAGTAATTAATTCATAACATTGCACTTTTTTTGAAAATATCTCGTTGGTGTACCCAGATTTGATTAGTACACTCCAGATGGGTTCTATCCAGAGCCCTGCACAACTGTGAAATAATTTCGACACAGCGTATTCCAGATCCCTTGAGGTCTAGTTTCCAGAGTGCAAGTTGCACTCGCTCCCTCGTTCACTCTGCCTCCACTTGGTACTGACTGTCTCCAGTTACCATCAGATTACTGCAGTTATTACTAGCTGTTCTAGTTAATGCACTGGGTGGCGTTGGTGTACCTAGATTACTACCACCCCCTGCCTAGTTAGCACCAGCCGGACTGGTTAGAACCACGGAAGCAACAACAAGTCGATGTCCGTGTACTTTTGTGAGTGGCAGCTGCGACGGAAGGGTGATCCCTTCTTTCACCAATAACTTCTTCTCATCTTCGTTGAGCACCAGCTCCCGTGCTTGATGTGGCTGCAACTGTGGCTTGTGCTGGGATTGGAGAGAAAAGAAGGAAGTGAGAAGCATGCACAATGAAGAGATAACAGCCTGGAGTTACTATAGCTACATTCAAAAAGAGAGATTTGCATCTATATAGCACTCTGCATAACCCCAGACAGCTTTAAGCCCAGTGCAGATGCTTCTGCTGTTTGCTCATTGTTATAATGTAAGAACAGCAGCAACCAACCTCCCACAACACAACAAATCTCCCACAAATAATAATATGATAATCACCAGATCATCTGATTTCATTGAGGATAAATAATGACCCAGAACACATTGAATGGGATCTTTAACATTGCCTGAGAGGGCTCAGTCTTATCTGAAAGATGGCACCTACACATGTACGTACCAAAGCATGAATTAAGAGCAGGAGTGGGCCATTCAGTCCCTCAAGCCGACATGGATAAGGCTGAAGATAAAAGGAATTGATCAGAAGCTTTACAACGTCCTGTTATGTGAGTGAAATTGCACTGAGTCATTCGGGTCTGCCAAGAGCTAAGATTGCAGGAAATCAATATCTGCTGTCTCTACCGAGTAAGGATGAAACATTTGGGATTCCTCACGTGCACAGATAATTCCAAAAACGTCACAGAGACTTTTGTGTAAAGCAGTCAGAAAATCCTCGATTTTCAAGAGAACCTCAAAGAATAACTCTGCAGGAGGTAACCTACGACAGGAGGCAAGGTCAGCTGCCAACTCTCCTGGGTAATAATGTTGGGGTTAGTTATAGAACCTAGGGTAGTGAAAGGCAGTGATTGAGATAGGTCTAGTAGTTATTTGTTTAATAAATTAATTGAGTTTTATAGAGCTCGAAGTGCCTTCAGGGATGAGCAACAAGCCTGCATCATTCAATCAGTCAACACTGACCTGACCTGATTACTCCACATTCCCGTCCACCCTACTGATACCCTTTCCAACTCACTTGCTAATCAAATATCGATCTACTTCTGCCTTAATAATAATCAAAGACTCTGTTCCAATAGAGAGCCTGATCAACCTTTTATCAACCAATTCCAACATCCTTCCCCAATGAGACCAATACTATGCACAGTACTCCTGATGTGGTCTCACAAGTGCCCTGTGTAACTGAAGCTTGATATATAGTCATAGAGATGTACAGTATGGAAAAAGACCCTTTGGTCCAACTCACCCATGCCAACCAGATATTCTACATGAACCTAACCCCATTTGCCAGCACGTGGCCCATATCCCTCTAAACCCTTCCAATTCATGGAGCCATCCAGATGCCTTTTAAATGTTGCAATTATACCAGCCTCCACCACTTCCTCTGGCAGCTCATTCTATACATGCAACATCCTCTGCATGAAAAAGTTACCCCTTAGGTCCCTTTTAAATCCTTCCCCTCTCACCTTAAACCTATGCCGTCTAGTTTTGGACTTCCCTTACCTGGGGAAAAGACCTTGGCTATTCACCCTCTCCATGTCCCTCATGATCTTATAAACCTCTATAAGGTCACCCTTCAGCCTCCAACTCTCCAGGGAAAATAGCCCCAGACTAGTCAGCCTCTCCCGATAGCTCAAACCCTTCAACCATGGCAACATCCTTGTAAATCTTTTCTGCATCTTTCAAGGTTCACAACATCTTTCCTGTTCCAGGAAGACCAGAATTGAACATAAATATTTATATCTTTATCTAGCATACAATATTTCAAGCTTGAGTTTCTCTCCCTATATCATAATCTCACCTTGAATTGGACGTTTACTAACAGTCCTAAAGTAATGAGTATTATTTCAGTGTCTCAGTTAAGTGTCCAGATAGATTCAAAATGAACATGCCTGCAGTAAAGACTGTGAATTAGCATGGACTGTTATGACAATAGGTTACAGCCCAGATAGTGGCTGTTCAACCCATCATGTTTGTACTGGCTCTTTCCTAGATCATTGCCAAACGAATCCCACTGCCCACTGCCTTCTCAAAGCCAATCTCACTGACTACTTCCGTCTGTTAAGTTGTTTCAACCTACAATGTTGTAAATATGATTAAATCCTTACTCAACTCCACTTTAAATCTAAATGAACAAAAGTCAATTGCAAGAAATTAAATGATCCCAAGGTTAGAGGAATTCATTCAGAGTAATGTACCCATGTAGCGCCTCACCGTTTCGTTGGTGTTCGAAAGCAGCAGGTCTTTGACCGTCAGGGAGAGGAAGTTGTCTGCAGTAGGTTGTGAAGGAATGTTCCGTCCCTCTTCCTGAAACGGTTCCGAGTTCCAGTCATCTGGGAAATGAAACGCAGAAAAGAATACGTTCACATTCCTCGCAGAACTTCGAACAGTCTGACTCAATCTGTATAAATTATTAATATATAACAACAAATTGCCTTTCTATAGAACCTTTAACATGGCAAAAACATCTCAAGACACTGCATTGGAACATTACAGAACAAAATTAACACCGTGTCTCAGATACATTCGGACAGGTGACTGACCTCTTGCTCATAAAATAAGCGTCAAGGAGGATCTTAAGGTGGCCCAGTGTTTAGCAGTACCGCCTCACAGCGTCAGAGACTCAGGTTTGATTCCACCCTCGGGGACTGTCTATGTCAAGTTTGCACATCCTCCCACAGTCCTACTACAGCTTCTTTCTGACTGTAGGGATGCTGTGATTCAAGTGGAAAGGGAGGTGTAGAGGGTCAGAATTCCAGGGATAACTGCAATTGATGCTCCAGAGGGAACGGGGAATGTGCAAGACAGAGACCTCAGGATAAAGTTGGAGGAGTTTAAAGGGATAGGGAGGAGTGAGGTGGCATGTGAACAATTTCAGTCACTGCCTATCAGGATGGTGGGAGAGTTGCACTTGGTGCAAATCAGTATAAAAGCCACAGTTTTACTTCTGGTGGGAGATGGGAGGCCAGGCCAGACACCATTACATTGGTCAAGATGTTGAATGCAAAACCAGAAAACGATGGTATTTTCTGCTGTGAAAGAGTAATCAGTTCTAAATACAAATGCAAAGAACCTGGTATGTTCTCTTTTATTCCCTACACTTTCTTTCCCAGGTCACCAAATCATCTCCAATCCAAGGGGAAGTATTTAGTGTGTATGTCTACTGCCACCTAATGGTCTTCTCAAGCAAGGTTAAATGACAGGATACTGGATAAATTTTACTCATTTAATATTTCAAATGCTATGAACGCTGCCCCACACCGTAGAGTCATAGTCAGGCAGCACAGAAACAGAGCCTTTGGTCCAACTCGTCCATGCCAACCAAGTTTCCCAAACTAAGCCAGTCCTATTTGCCTGCATTTGGCCCATTTCCCTCTAAACCTGTCCAAATGTCTTTTCAATGTTGTAATTGTACATGCACCTACCACTTCCTCGGGCAGTTCACTCCATGTCCAAACCACCCTCTGTTAAAGAGTTGCCCTCATGTCCCTGTTTAAATCTTTCTCCTCTCACCTTAAAAAATATGCCCTCTAGTTTTGAACTCTCCTGGTCTAAGGAAAATGCCTTTGCTATTCGCTTTATCTATGTGTCTCATGATTTTATAACCCTCTGTAAAGGTCACCCCTCAACCGCCTACACTCCAGTGAATAAGGTCGCAATCTACCCAGTCTCTCCTTATAACTCAATCCCTCCAATCCCATCAACATCCTGGTAAATCGTTTCTGAACCCTGTCCAATTAATAATATCCTTTCTATAGCAGGGTGACCAGACTGTACACAGTACTCCAAAAGGGGCCTCACCAACATCCTGTACAATCACAACATGTCATCCCAATCCCTATACTCAGAGGTCTGAGCATCAAAGTCAAATGTGCTAAACGCCTTCTTAACCACATTATCTACCTGTGACACAACTCCCAATAGTCAGCGGGAGATTGAGAAGCAAATGTATAAGGAGATCGCTGATAGTTGTAAGAATAATAGAGTTGTAATTGTAGGGGGATTTTAATTTTCCTAACATCGTCTGGGACTGCCATAGTGTTCAGGGCTTGGATGCCTGAATTTCTCTAGTCATCCAACAATCCCTACATTTACCAGCCTTGACCTTCACCCTAACAGGGACAGTCTGTCCCTGGACTCTTGTCTCACTTTTGAAGGATTTTGGGAGGAAACCCTTGCAGAGACGGGGTGGATGTGCAAACTTGACACAGTCACCCGAGGTTGGAATTGGACCCAAGCCCCTGGACGTTGTGAAGTAGCAGTGCTGGCCACTGAGGCACTTCGCCACCCTTGAAGGGGGAGGAGAAATAATAAAGGAGAGGGAATGGCTTGAAATGAGTTTTGAAGTCGCACAGAATGAGTTCCACGTGATCACTTCCATGTTTGAAACCAGGGGAAATACAAGGATCAGCACATTGCATTCCGACAGTGATTGCCGGGGATTAGAAAACTAGTTTGAAAAGTTATGGAGAATATGAGCTGAGGGAATTCCTCTTCAAACCCCATCCATTCCCTCTAAATATCACCTCCTCCTCACCTCCAACAGCCCTCTCCACCACCGCCAACCCGGCAGGGGTCAAAGTTCACCCTCTTACCAAAGCCAAGGGAAATCTCTGCCCCTTGGATGCCCAGCTCTGGGACTCTCAGGCCAGTAGCCCAGCAGCTGGGTTCTAGCCTGGGCTGAAATGGTGGCTCATTGTGCACAGCTTCCATGTTCTGGGGGCTGCTGGACATGACGCAGTGCTGGGGACTGTCCAGTTGGTCTGAGAGGTGGTCTTCCGATATCCCGCTGTCACTGCCGGCTGAGGACCAGAGCGGGGAGGCAGGAACCGCATCGGCCAGGATTGAAGACAGAAACTCCTCGTTGCTGCTGCCGCTGTGGATCTGAGGGGCAATGAAGGAACACTGAGTTAGTGACAGCCGAAGAGAATCCCACTAATATTGTCTCCACTGAAACAAGAGAGGGTGGTGAGAGGTGACAGAGCTCTGTGGGTGTGTGAGAGTGACCCAGGACTCTAACGCCCAGCTGGTGAGTCAGTCAGGGCTACAATACCCAGCACAGGGTGGTTCAGGGTCATAATGGTCACCGTGTAGCTCAGTTAGGAATACAGTGGAGGGGATGGATTGGGCAACATTGCCCGGTGTGGTATTGAGTTGGGGTAAAAATAAGATGTACATGGGAAATCTCTAGGAAACAATGGGATCAAGATTATGATGCTATGCGTGGAGAATACACTGGATTACGATTGGGTCTGGATTACAATTATCTGTTGGATCAGGGTTACGATGCTCTGTGTGGAAATAACGCTATGATACAATTCGATCAGGGTGACGATGCGCTGTGTGGGACTAACTCTGTGATACAATTGGGTCGGGGTTACGATGCTCTGTGTGGGAATAACGCTGTGATACAATTGGGTCGGGGTTACGATGCTCTGTGTGGGAATAACGCTGTGATACAATGGGATAGGGTTACGATGCTCTGTGTGGGAATAACGCTGTGATACAATTGGATCAGGGTAACGAGGCACTATGTGGGAATAACGCTGTGATACAATTGGGTTGGGGTTACGATACTCTGTGTGGGAATAACACTGTGATACAATTGGGTCGGGGATACGATGCTCTGTGTGGGAATAACGCTGTGATACAATTGGATCAGGATTACGATGCTATGTGTGGGAATAACGCTGTGATACAATTGGATCAGGGTTACGATGCTCTGTGTGGGACTAACTCTGATACAATTGGATCAGGGTTACGATACTCTGTGTGGGACTAACGCTGTCAGACAATTGGATCAGTGTTACGATGCTCTGTGTGGGAATAACGCTGTGATACAATTGGATCAGGATTACGATGCTCTGTGTGGGACTAACTCTGTGAGGGACTAACTCTGTGACACAATTGGATCAGGGTTACGATGCTCCGTGTGGGTAGAACTCTATGATACAACTGGATCAGGGTTACGATGCTCCGTGTGGGAATAACGCTGTGATACAATTGGATCGGGGTTACGACGCTCTGTCTGGGAATAACGCTGTGATACAATTGGATCAGGGTTACGATACGCTGTGTCGGAATAACACTGTGGTACAATTGGATCAGGGTTACTAGGCACTATGTGGGAAAACACTGTGATACAATTGGATCAGGGTTACGACGATCTGTGTGGGAATAACACTGTAATTGGATCAGGGTTACGATGCTCTGTGTGGGACTAAAGCTGTGATACAATTGGATCAAGGTTACGACGGTCTGTGTGGGAATAACGCTGTGATACAATTGGGTCGGGGTTACGATGCTCTGTGTGGGAATAACGGTGTGATACAATTGGTTCAGGGTTACGATACTCTGTGTGGGAATAACGCTGTGATACAATTGGATCAGGGTTCCGACGCTCTGTGTGGGAATAACGCTGTGATACAAATGGATCAGGATTACGATGCTCTGTCTGGGACTAACTCTGTGATACAATTGGATCAGGGTTATGATGCTCTGTGTGGGAATAACACTGTGATACAATTGGGTTGGGGTTACGATGCTCTGTGTGGGAATAAGGCTGTGTTATAATTGAATCAGAGTTACAATGCGCAGTGTGGGAATAACACGGTAATATACTTGGATCAGGGTTACGATACGCTGTGTGGGAATAACATTGTGCTACAATTGGATCAGAGTTAGGTTGCGCTGTGTGGGAATAACGCTGTGATTCAATTGGATCAGGGTTACGATGCGCTGTGTGGGAATAACGCTGTGATTCAATTGGATCAGGGTTACGATGCGCGGTGTAGGAAGAACGCTGTGATACAATTGGATCGGGGTTACGATGCTCCGTGTGGGTAGAACTCTATGATACAACTGGATCAGGGATACGATGCTCCGTGTGGGAATAACGCTGTATACAATTGGATCGGGGTTACGACGCTCTGTGTGGGAATAACACTGTGATACAATTGGTTGAGGGGTACGATGCTCCGTGTGGGAATAACGCTGTGATACAATTGGATCTGGGTTACGATGCTCTGTGTGGGAATAACGCTGTGATACAATTGGATCGCGGTTACGATGCTCTGTGTGGGAATAACGCTGTGATACAATTGGATCGGGGTTACGACGCTCTGTGTGGGAATAACACTGTGTTACAATTGGTTCAGGGGTACGATGCTCCGAGTGGGAATAACGCTGTGATACAATTGGATCAGGGTTACGATGCAATATGTGGGAAAAACACTGTGATACAATTGGATCAGGGTTACGATGCACGATGTAGGAAAAACACTGTGATACAATTGGATCAGGGTTACGACGCTCTGTGTGGGAATAACTCTGTAATTGGTTCAGAGTTACGATGCTCTGTGTGGGACCAACGCTGGGATACAATTGGATCAGGGTTACGATGCGCTGTGTGGGAATAACGCTGTGATTCAATTGGATCAGGGTTACGATGTGCGGTGTGGGAAGAACGCTGTGATACAATTGGATCGGGGTTACGATGCTCCGTGTGGGTAGAACTCTATGATACAACTGGATCAGGGATACGATGCGCTGTGTGGGAATAACGCTGTATACAATTGGATCGGGGTTACGACGCACTGTGTGGGAATAACACTGTGATACAATTGGTTCAGGGGTACGATGCTCCGTGTGGGAATAACGCTGTGATACAATTGGATCAGGGTTACGATGCTCTGTGTGGGAATAACGCTGTGATACAATTGGATCTGGGTTACGATGCTCTGTGTGGGAATAACGCTGTGATAAAATTGGATCGGGGTTACGATGCTCTGTGTGGGAATAACGCTGTGATACAATTGGATCGGGGTTACGACGCTCTGTGTGGGAATAACACTGTGTTACAATTGGTTCAGGGGTACGATGCTCCGTGTGGGAATAACGCTGTGATATAATTGGATCAGGGTTACGATGCAATATGTGGGAAAAACACTGTGATACAATTGGATCGGGGTTACGATGCACGATGTAGGAAAAACACTGTGATACAATTGGATCAGGGTTACGATGCTCTGTGTGGGAATAACGCTGTGATACAATTGGATCAGAGTTACGATGCGCTGTGTGGAAATAACTCTGTGAAACAATTGGATCAGGGTTACGACGCGCTGTGTGGGACTAATTGGATCAGGATTACGATGATGTGTGTGGGAATAACGCTGTGATACAATTGGATCAGGGTTACGATGCTCTGTGTGGGAATAACGATGCGATACAATTGGGTCGGGGTTATAATACGCTGTGTGGGAATAACGCTGTGATACAATTGGGTTGGGTTACGATGCTCTGTGTGGGAATAACGCGGTGATACAATTGGGTCGGGGTTACGATGCTCTGTGTGGGAATAACGCTGTGATACAATTGGATCAGAGATACGATGCGCTGTGTGGAAATAACTCTGTGAAACAATTGGATCAGGGTTACGACGCGCTGTGTGGGAATAACGATGCGATACAATTGGATCAGGATTACGATGATGTGTGTGGGAATAACGCTGTGATACAATTGGATCAGGGTTACGATGCTCTGTGTGGGAATAAGGCTGTGTTACAATTGAATCAGGGTTACGATGCACTGCGTGGGAATAACGCGGTAATTCACTTGGATCAGGGTTACGATGCGCTGTGTCGGAATAACACTGTGATACAATTGGATTGGGGTTACGTCGCTCTGTGTGGGAATAACGCTGTGATACAATTGGATCAGGGTTACGATGCTCTGTGTGGGAATAACGCTGTGATACAACTGGATCAGGGTTACGATGCTCCGTGTGGGAATAACACGGTGATACAATTGGATCAGGGTTACGATACGCTGTGTCGGAATAACACTGTGATGCAATTGGATCAGGGTTACGATGCGCTGCATGGGAATAACGCTGTGATACAATTGGATCAGGGTTACAATGCTCTTTGTGGGAATAATGCTGTGATACACTTGGATCTGGGTTAAGATGCGCCGTGTGGGTAGAACTCTATGATACAACTGGATTAGGGTTACGATGCTCCGTGTGGGAATAACGCTGTGATACAATTGGATCGGGGTTACGTCGCTCAGTGTGGGAATAATGCTGTGGTACAATTGGATCAGGTTACGACGATCTGTGTGGGAATAACACTGTAATTGGATCAGGGTTACGATGCTCTGTGTGGGACTAACGCTGTGATACAATTGGATCAGTGTTACGACGGTCTGTGTGGGAATAACACTGTGATACAATTGGGTCAGGGTTACGATGCTCTGTGTGGGAATAATGCTGTGATACAGTTGGATCAGGGTTCCGAAGCTCTGTGTGGGAATAACGCTGTGATACAAATGGATCAGGATTACGATGCGCTGTGTGGGACTAACTCTGTGATACAATTGGATCAGGGTTATGATGCTCTGTGTGGGAATAACACTGTGATACAATTGGGTTGGGGTTACAATGCGCTGTATGGGAATAACACTGTCATACAACTGGATCAGGGTAACGATGCGCTGGGTGGGAATAACGCTGTGATACAATTGGATCAGGATTACGATGCTCTGGGTGGGAATAACGCTGTGATACAATTGTATAACGGTTACGAAGCGCTGTGTGGGAATAACGCTGTGATGCAATTGGATCAGGGTTACGATACTCTGTGTGTGAATAATGCTGTGATACAATTGGATCAGCGTTATGATGCTCTGTGTAGGAATAACGCTGTGATACAATTGGATCAGGGTTACGATGCTCTGTGTGGGAATAATGCTGTGATACAATTGGATCAGGGTTACGATCTTCTGTGTGGGAATAACGCTGTGATACAAATGAATCAAGATTACGATGCGCTGTGTGGGAATAACGCTGTGATACAATTGGATCAGGGTTACGATGCTCTGTGTGGGAATAAAGCTGTGATACAATTGGGTCGGGGTTTCGATGCTCTGTGTGGGAATAACGGTGTGATACAATTGGATCAGGGTTATGATGCGCTGTGTGGAACTAACTCTGTGATACAACTGGATCAAGGTTAGGATGCACCGTGTGGGAATAATGCTGTGATACAATTGTATAAGGGTAACGAAGCGCTGTCTGGGAATAACACTGCGATATAATTGGATCAGAGTTACGATGCGCTGTGTGTGTCTAACGCTGTGATACAATTGGATCAGGGTTACAATGCTCTGTGTGGGACTAACTCTGTGATACAACTGGATCAGGGTAACGATGCGCTGTGTGGGAATAACGCTGTGATACAATTGGGTCGGGGTTACGATACTCTGTGTAGGAATAATGCTGTGATACAATTGGGTTGGGTTTACGATGCTCTGTGTGGGAATAAGGCTGTGTTATAATTGAATCAGGGTTACGATGCGCTGTGTGGGAATAACGCTGTGATACAATTGGATCAGTGTTATGATGCTCTGTGTGGGAATAACACGGTGATACGATTGGATCTGGGTTACGAGGCTCTGTGCGGGAATAACGCTGTGGTACAATTGGATCAGGGTTACAATGCTCTGTCTGGGAATAACACTGTGATATAATTGGATCAGAGTTACAATGCTCTGTGTGGGAATAACGCTGTGATACAATTGGATCATGGTTACGATACTCTGTGTGGGAATAACGCTGTGATACAATTGGATCAGGGTTACGATGCTCTGTGTGGGAATGAAGCTGTGATACAATTGTGTCGGGGTTTCGATGCTCTGTGTGGGAATAACGGTGTGATACAATTGGATCAGGGTTACGATGCGCTGTATGGGAATAACACTGTGATACAACTGGATCAGGGTTAAGATGCGCTGTGTGGGAAAAACACTGTGATACAATTGGATCAGGATTACGATGCTCTGTGTGGGAATAACGCTGTGATACAATTGGGTCGGGGTTACGATACTCTGTGTGGGAATAACGCTGTGATACAATTGCATCAGTGTCACGATGCTCTGTGTGGGAATCACACGGTGATACAATTAGATCAGGGTTACGATGCACTGTGTGGGACTAACTCTGTGATACAATTGGATCAGGGTTACGATTCACAATGTGGGAAGAACGCTGTGATACAATTGGATCAGGGTTACGATACTCTGTGTGTGAATAATGCTGTGATACAATTGGATCAGCGTTACGATGCTCTGTGTAGGAATAACGCAGTGATACAATTGGGTCTGGGTTCCGATGCTCTGTGTGTGTATAACGCTGTGATACAATTGGATCAGGGTTACGACGATGTTTGTGGGAATAACAGTGTAATTGCATCAGGATTACGATGCTCCGTGTGTGACTAACGCTGTGATACAATTGGATCAGGGTTACGATGCTCTGTGTGGGACTAACTCTGTGAAACAATTGAATCAGGGTTACGATGCTCTGCGTGAGAATAACGCTGTGATACAATTGGATCAGGGTTACAATGCGCTGTATGGGAATAACACTGTCATACACCTGGATCAGGGTAACGATGCGCTGGGTGGGAATAACGCTGTGATACAATTGGATCACGATTACGATACTCTGGGTGGGAATAACGCTGTGATACAATTGTATAAGGGTTACGAAGCGCTGTCTGGGAATAACACTGCGATATAATTGGATCAGAGTTACAATGCGCTGTGTGTGACTAACGCTGTGATACAATTGGATCAGGGTTACAATGCTCTGTGTGGGACTAACTCTGTGATACAACTGGATCAGGGTAACGATGCGCTGTGTGGGAATAACGCTGTGATACAATTGGGTCGGGGTTACGATACTCTGTGTAGGAATAATGCTGTGATACAATTGGGTTGGGTTTACGATGCTCTGTGTGGGAATAAGGCTGTGTTATAATTGAATCAGGGTTATGATGCGCTGTGTGGGAATAACGTTGTGATACAATTGGATCAGTGTTATGATGCTCTGTGTGGGAATAACACGGTGATACGATTGGATCTGGGTTACGAGGCTCTGTGCGGGAATAACGCTGTGGTACAATTGGATCAGCGTTACAATGCTCTGTCTGGGAATAACACTGTGATATAATTGGATCAGAGTTACAATGCTCTGTGTGGGAATAACGCTGTGATACAATTGGATCATGGTTACGATACTCTATGTGGGAATAACGCTGTGATACAATTGGATCAGGGTTACAATGCGCTGTATGGGAATAACACTGTCATACAACTGGATCAGGGTAACGATGCGCTGGGTGGGAATAACGCTGTGATACAATTGGATCAGGATTACGATGCTCTGGGTGGGAATAACGCTGTGATACAATTGGATCAGGGTTACGATGCTCCGTGTGGGAATAACACTGTGATACAATTGGATCAG
Source organism: Chiloscyllium plagiosum (assembly GCF_037043375.1). Taxonomy (NCBI): domain Eukaryota; kingdom Metazoa; phylum Chordata; class Chondrichthyes; order Orectolobiformes; family Hemiscylliidae; genus Chiloscyllium; species Chiloscyllium plagiosum. The sequence goes on along the minus strand of NW_028270166.1, from coordinate 43,791,812 downwards.
GGTTACGATGCTCTGTGTGGGAATAATGCTGTGATACAATTGGATCAGGGTTACGATGCGCTGTGTGGGAATAACGCTGTGATACAATTGGATCAGGGTTACGATGCTCTGTGTGGGAATAATGCTGTGATACAAATTAATCAAGATTACGATGCGCTGTGTGGGAATAACACTGTGATACAATTGGATCAGGGTTACGATGCTCCGTGTGGGAATAACGCTGTGATACAATTGGATCAGGGTTACGATGCTCTGTGTGGGAATAACGCTGTGATACAAATGAATCAAGATTACGATGCGCTGTGTGGGAATAACGCTGTGATACAATTGGATCAGGGTTACGATGCTCTGTGTGGGAATAACGGTGTGATACAAATTAATCAAGATTACGATGCGCTGTGTGGGAATAACACTGTGATACAATTGGATCAGGGTTACGATGCTCCGTGTGGGAATAACGCTGTGATACAATTGGATCAGGGTTACGATGCTCTGTGTGGGAATAACGCTGTGATACAAATAATTCAAGATTACGATGCGCTGTGTGGGAATAACGCTGTGATACAATTGGATCAGGGTTACGATGCTCTGTGTGGGAATAAAGCTGTGATACAATTGGGTCGGGGTTTCGATGCTCTGTGTGGGAATAACTGTGTGATACAATTGGATCAGGGTTATGATGCGCTGTGTGGAACTAACTCTGTGATACAACTGGATCAAGGTTAGGATGCACTGTGTGGGAATAACGCTGTGATACAATTGGATCAGGGTTACGATGCTCTGTGTGGGAATAAGGCTGTGATCGAACTGGATCAAGGTTACGATGCACTGTGTGGGAATAACGCTGTGATACAATTGGATCAGGGTTACGATGCTCTGTGTGGGAATAACGGTGTGATACAATTGGATCAGGGTTTTGATGCGCTGTGTGGAACTAACTCTGTGATACAACTGGATCAAGGTTAGGATGCACTGTGTGGGAATAACACTGTGATACAATTGGATCAGGGTTACGATGCTCTGTGTGGGAATAATGCTGTGATACAAATTAATCAAGATTACGATGCGCTGTGTGGGAATAACACTGTGATACAATTGGATCAGGGTTACGATGCTCCGTGTGGGAATAACGCTGTGATACAATTGGATCAGGGTTACAATGCTCTGTGTGGGAATAACGCTGTGATACAAATAATTCAAGATTACGATGCGCTGTGTGGGAATAACGCTGTGATACAATTGGATCAGTGTTATGATGCTCTGTGTGGGAATAACACGGTGATACGATTGGATCTGGGTTACGAGGCTCTGTGCGGGAATAACGCTGTGGTACAATTGGATCAGCGTTACAATGCTCTGTCTGGGAATAACACTGTGATATAATTGGATCAGAGTTACAATGCTCTGTGTGGGAATAACGCTGTGATACAATTGGATCATAGTTACGATACTCTATGTGGGAATAACGCTGGGATACAATTGGATCAGGGTTACAATGCGCTGTATGGGAATAACACTGTCATACAACTGGATCAGGGTAACGATGCGCTGGGTGGGAATAACGCTGTGATACAATTGGATCAGGATTACGATGCTCTGGGTGGGAATAACGCTGTGATACAATTGGATCAGGGTTACGATGCTCCGTGTGGGAATAACACTGTGATACAATTGGATCAGGGTTACGATGCTCTGTGTGGGAATAATGCTGTGATACAATTGGATCAGGGTTACGATGCGCTGTGTGGGAATAACGCTGTGATACAATTGGATCAGGGTTACGATGCTCTGTGTGGGAATAATGCTGTGATACAATTGGATCAGGGTTACGATGCTCTGTGTGGGAATAACACTGTGATACAATTGGATCAGGGTTACGATGCTCCGTGTGGGAATAACACTGTGATACAATTGGATCAGGGTTACGATGCTCTGTGTGGGAATAACGCTGTGATACAAATGAATCAAGATTACGATGCGCTGTGTGGGAATAACGCTGTGATACAATTGGATCAGGGTTACGATGCTCTGTGTGGGAATAACGGTGTGATACAATTGGATCAGGGTTTTGATGCGCTGTGTGGAACTAACTCTGTGATACAACTGGATCAAGGTTAGGATGCACTGTGTGGGAATAACGCTGTGATACAATTGGATCAGGGTTACGATGCTCTGTGTGGGAATAACGCTGTGATACAATTGGATCAGGGTTACGATGCTCTGTGTGGGAATAACGCTGTGATACAAATAATTCAAGATTACGATGCGCTGTGTGGGAATAACGCTGTGATACAATTGGATCAGGGTTACGATGCTCTGTGTGGGAATAAAGCTGTGATACAATTGGGTCGGGGTTTCGATGCTCTGTGTGGGAATAACTGTGTGATACAATTGGATCAAGGTTAGGATGCACTGTGTGGGAATAACGCTGTCATACAATTGGATCAGGGTTACGATGCTCTGTGTGGGAATAAGGCTGTGATAGAACTGGATCAAGGTTACGATGCACTGTGTGGGAATAACGCTGTGATACAATTGGATCAGGGTTACGATGCTCTGTGTGGGAATAACGGTGTGATACAATTGGATCAGGGTTTTGATGCGCTGTGTGGAACTAACTCTGTGATACAACTGGATCAAGGTTAGGATGCACTGTGTGGGAATAACGCTGTGATACAATTGGATCAGGGTTACGATGCTCTGTGTGGGAATAATGCTGTGATACAAATTAATCAAGATTACGATGCGCTGTGTGGGAATAACACTGTGATACAATTGGATCAGGGTTACGATGCTCCGTGTGGGAATAACGCTGTGATACAATTGGATCAGGGTTACGATGCTCTGTGTGGGAATAACGCTGTGATACAAATAATTCAAGATTACGATGCGCTGTGGGGGAATAACGCTGTGATACAATTGGATCAGGGTTACGATGCTCTGTGTGGGAATAAAGCTGTGATACAATTGGGTCGGGGTTTCGATGCTCTGTGTGGGAATAACTGTGTGATACAATTGGATCAGGGTTATGATGCGCTGTGTGGAACTAACTCTGTGATACAACTGGATCATGGTTAGGATGCACTGTGTGGGAATAACGCTGTGATACAATTGGATCAGGGTTACGATGCTCTGTGTGGGAATAAGGCTGTGATAGAACTGGATCAAGGTTACGATGCACTGTGTGGGAATAACGCTGTGATACAATTGGATCAGGGTTACGATGCTCTGTGTGGGAATAAGGCTGTGATACAATTGGGTCGGGGTTACGATGCTCTGTGTGGGAATAACGGTGTGATACATTTGGATCAGAGTTACAATGCGCTGTATGGGAATAACACTGTGATACAACTGGATCAGGGTTAAGATGCGCTGTGTGGGAAAAACACTGTGATACAATTGGATCAGGATTACGATGCTCTGTGTGGGAATAACGCTGTGATACAATTGAGTTGGGGTTACGATGCTCTGTATGGGAATAACGCTGTGATACAATTGGATCAGTGTCACGATGCTCTGTGTGGGAATCACACGGTGATACAATTAGATCAGGGTTACGATGCACTGTGTGGGACTAACTCTGTGATACAATTGGATCAGGGTTACGATTCACAATGTGGGAAGAACGCTGTGATACAATTGGATCAGGGTTACGATACACTGTGTGTGAATAATGCTGTGATACAATTGGATCAGCGTTACGATGCTCTGTGTAGGAATAACGCAGTGATACAATTGGGTCGGGGTTCCGATGCTCTGTGTGTGTATAACGCTGTGATACAATTGGATCAGGGTTACGACGATGTGTGTGGGAATAACAGTGTAATTGCATCAGGATTACGATGCTCCGTGTGTGACTAACGCTGTGATACAATTGGATCAGGGTTACGATGCTCTGTGTGGGACTAACTCTGTGAAACAATTGAATCAGGGTTACGATGCGCTGTATGGGAATAACACTGTCATACAACTGGATCAGGGTAACGATGCGCTGGGTGGGAATAACGCTGTGATACAATTGGATCAGGATTACGATACTCTGGGTGGGAATAACGCTGTGATACAATTGTATAAGGGTTACGAAGCGCTGTCTGGGAATAACACTGCGATATAATTGGATCAGAGTTACAATGCGCTGTGTGTGACTAACGCTGTGATACAATTGGATCAGGGTTACAATGCTCTGTGTGGGACTAACTCTGTGATACAACTAGATCAGGGTAACGATGCGCTGTGTCGGAATAACGCTGCGATACAATTGGGTCGGGGTTACGATACTCTGTGTGGGAATAATGCTGTGATACAATTGGGTTGGGTTTACGATGCTCTGTGTGGGAATAAGGCTGTGTTATAATTGAATCAGGGTTACGATGCGCTGTGTGGGAATAACGCTGTGATGCAATTGGATCAGGGTTACGATACTCTGTGTGTGAATAATGCTGTGATACAATTGGATCAGCGTTACGATGCTCTGTGTAGGAATAACGCTGTGATACAATTGGATCAGGGTTACGATGCTCTGTGTGGGAATAATGCTGTGATACAATTGGATCAGGGTTACGATGTTCTGTGTGGGAATAACGCTGTGATACAAATGAATCAAGATTACGATGCGCTGTGTGGGAATAACGCTGTGATACAATTAGATCAGGGTTATGATGCTCTGTGTGGGAATAAAGCTGTGATACAATTGGGTCGGGGTTTCGATGCTCTGTGTGGGAATAACGGTGTGATACAATTGGATCAAGATTACGATGCGCTGTGTGGGAATAACGCTGTGATACAATTGGATCAGGGTTACGATGCTCTGTGTGGGAATAACGGTGTGATACAAATTAATCAAGATTACGATGCGCTGTGTGGGAATAACACTGTGATACAATTGGATCAGGGTTACGATGCTCCGTGTGGGAATAACGCTGTGATACAATTGGATCAGGGTTACGATGCTCTGTGTGGGAATAACGCTGTGATACAAATAATTCAAGATTACGATGCGCTGTGTGGGAATAACGCTGTGATACAATTGGATCAGGGTTACGATGCTCTGTGTGGGAATAAAGCTGTGATACAATTGGGTCGGGGTTTCGATGCTCTGTGTGGGAATAACTGTGTGATACAATTGGATCAGGGTTATGATGCGCTGTGTGGAACTAACTCTGTGATACAACTGGATCAAGGTTAGGATGCACTGTGTGGGAATAACGCTGTGATACAATTGGATCAGGGTTACGATGCTCTGTGTGGGAATAAGGCTGTGATCGAACTGGATCAAGGTTACGATGCACTGTGTGGGAATAACGCTGTGATACAATTGGATCAGGGTTACGATGCTCTGTGTGGGAATAACGGTGTGATACAATTGGATCAGGGTTTTGATGCGCTGTGTGGAACTAACTCTGTGATACAACTGGATCAAGGTTAGGATGCACTGTGTGGGAATAACGCTGTGATACAATTGGATCAGGGTTACGATGCTCTGTGTGGGAATAATGCTGTGATACAAATTAATCAAGATTACGATGCGCTGTGTGGGAATAACACTGTGATACAATTGGATCAGGGTTACGATGCTCCGTGTGGGAATAACGCTGTGATACAATTGGATCAGGGTTACAATGCTCTGTGTGGGAATAACGCTGTGATACAAATAATTCAAGATTACGATGCGCTGTGTGGGAATAACGCTGTGATACAATTGGATCAGTGTTATGATGCTCTGTGTGGGAATAACACGGTGATACGATTGGATCTGGGTTACGAGGCTCTGTGCGGGAATAACGCTGTGGTACAATTGGATCAGCGTTACAATGCTCTGTCTGGGAATAACACTGTGATATAATTGGATCAGAGTTACAATGCTCTGTGTGGGAATAACGCTGTGATACAATTGGATCATAGTTACGATACTCTATGTGGGAATAACGCTGGGATACAATTGGATCAGGGTTACAATGCGCTGTATGGGAATAACACTGTCATACAACTGGATCAGGGTAACGATGCGCTGGGTGGGAATAACGCTGTGATACAATTGGATCAGGATTACGATGCTCTGGGTGGGAATAACGCTGTGATACAATTGGATCAGGGTTACGATGCTCCGTGTGGGAATAACACTGTGATACAATTGGATCAGGGTTACGATGCTCTGTGTGGGAATAATGCTGTGATACAATTGGATCAGGGTTACGATGCGCTGTGTGGGAATAACGCTGTGATACAATTGGATCAGGGTTACGATGCTCTGTGTGGGAATAATGCTGTGATACAATTGGATCAGGGTTACGATGCTCTGTGTGGGAATAACGCTGTGATACAATTGGATCAGGGTTACGATGCTCCGTGTGGGAATAACACTGTGATACAATTGGATCAGGGTTACGATGCTCTGTGTGGGAATAACGCTGTGATACAAATGAATCAAGATTACGATGCGCTGTGTGGGAATAACGCTGTGATACAATTGGATCAGGGTTACGATGCTCTGTGTGGGAATAACGGTGTGATACAATTGGATCAGGGTTTTGATGCGCTGTGTGGAACTAACTCTGTGATACAACTGGATCAAGGTTAGGATGCACTGTGTGGGAATAACGCTGTGATACAATTGGATCAGGGTTACGATGCTCTGTGTGGGAATAACGCTGTGATACAATTGGATCAGGGTTACGATGCTCTGTGTGGGAATAACGCTGTGATACAAATAATTCAAGATTACGATGCGCTGTGTGGGAATAACGCTGTGATACAATTGGATCAGGGTTACGATGCTCTGTGTGGGAATAAAGCTGTGATACAATTGGGTCGGGGTTTCGATGCTCTGTGTGGGAATAACTGTGTGATACAATTGGATCAAGGTTAGGATGCACTGTGTGGGAATAACGCTGTCATACAATTGGATCAGGGTTACGATGCTCTGTGTGGGAATAAGGCTGTGATAGAACTGGATCAAGGTTACGATGCACTGTGTGGGAATAACGCTGTGATACAATTGGATCAGGGTTACGATGCTCTGTGTGGGAATAACGGTGTGATACAATTGGATCAGGGTTTTGATGCGCTGTGTGGAACTAACTCTGTGATACAACTGGATCAAGGTTAGGATGCACTGTGTGGGAATAACGCTGTGATACAATTGGATCAGGGTTACGATGCTCTGTGTGGGAATAATGCTGTGATACAAATTAATCAAGATTACGATGCGCTGTGTGGGAATAACACTGTGATACAATTGGATCAGGGTTACGATGCTCCGTGTGGGAATAACGCTGTGATACAATTGGATCAGGGTTACGATGCTCTGTGTGGGAATAACGCTGTGATACAAATAATTCAAGATTACGATGCGCTGTGGGGGAATAACGCTGTGATACAATTGGATCAGGGTTACGATGCTCTGTGTGGGAATAAAGCTGTGATACAATTGGGTCGGGGTTTCGATGCTCTGTGTGGGAATAACTGTGTGATACAATTGGATCAGGGTTATGATGCGCTGTGTGGAACTAACTCTGTGATACAACTGGATCATGGTTAGGATGCACTGTGTGGGAATAACGCTGTGATACAATTGGATCAGGGTTACGATGCTCTGTGTGGGAATAAGGCTGTGATAGAACTGGATCAAGGTTACGATGCACTGTGTGGGAATAACGCTGTGATACAATTGGATCAGGGTTACGATGCTCTGTGTGGGAATAAGGCTGTGATACAATTGGGTCGGGGTTACGATGCTCTGTGTGGGAATAACGGTGTGATACATTTGGATCAGAGTTACAATGCGCTGTATGGGAATAACACTGTGATACAACTGGATCAGGGTTAAGATGCGCTGTGTGGGAAAAACACTGTGATACAATTGGATCAGGATTACGATGCTCTGTGTGGGAATAACGCTGTGATACAATTGAGTTGGGGTTACGATGCTCTGTATGGGAATAACGCTGTGATACAATTGGATCAGTGTCACGATGCTCTGTGTGGGAATCACACGGTGATACAATTAGATCAGGGTTACGATGCACTGTGTGGGACTAACTCTGTGATACAATTGGATCAGGGTTACGATTCACAATGTGGGAAGAACGCTGTGATACAATTGGATCAGGGTTACGATACACTGTGTGTGAATAATGCTGTGATACAATTGGATCAGCGTTACGATGCTCTGTGTAGGAATAACGCAGTGATACAATTGGGTCGGGGTTCCGATGCTCTGTGTGTGTATAACGCTGTGATACAATTGGATCAGGGTTACGACGATGTGTGTGGGAATAACAGTGTAATTGCATCAGGATTACGATGCTCCGTGTGTGACTAACGCTGTGATACAATTGGATCAGGGTTACGATGCTCTGTGTGGGACTAACTCTGTGAAACAATTGAATCAGGGTTACGATGCGCTGTATGGGAATAACACTGTCATACAACTGGATCAGGGTAACGATGCGCTGGGTGGGAATAACGCTGTGATACAATTGGATCAGGATTACGATACTCTGGGTGGGAATAACGCTGTGATACAATTGTATAAGGGTTACGAAGCGCTGTCTGGGAATAACACTGCGATATAATTGGATCAGAGTTACAATGCGCTGTGTGTGACTAACGCTGTGATACAATTGGATCAGGGTTACAATGCTCTGTGTGGGACTAACTCTGTGATACAACTGGATCAGGGTAACGATGCGCTGTGTCGGAATAACGCTGCGATACAATTGGGTCGGGGTTACGATACTCTGTGTGGGAATAATGCTGTGATACAATTGGGTTGGGTTTACGATGCTCTGTGTGGGAATAAGGCTGTGTTATAATTGAATCAGGGTTACGATGCGCTGTGTGGGAATAACGCTGTGATGCAATTGGATCAGGGTTACGATACTCTGTGTGTGAATAATGCTGTGATACAATTGGATCAGCGTTACGATGCTCTGTGTAGGAATAACGCTGTGATACAATTGGATCAGGGTTACGATGCTCTGTGTGGGAATAATGCTGTGATACAATTGGATCAGGGTTACGATGTTCTGTGTGGGAATAACGCTGTGATACAAATGAATCAAGATTACGATGCGCTGTGTGGGAATAACGCTGTGATACAATTAGATCAGGGTTATGATGCTCTGTGTGGGAATAAAGCTGTGATACAATTGGGTCGGGGTTTCGATGCTCTGTGTGGGAATAACGGTGTGATACAATTGGATCAGGGTTATGATGCGCTGTGTGGAACTAACTCTGTGATACAACTGGATCAAGGTTAGGATGCACCGTGTGGGAATAATGCTGTGATACAATTGGATCAGGATTACGATACTCTGGGTGGGAATAACGCTGTGATACAATTGTATAAGGGTTACGAAGCGCTGTCTGGGAATAACACTGCGATATAATTGGATCAGAGTTACAATGCGCTGTGTGTGTCTAACGCTGTGATACAATTGGATCAGGGTTACAATGCTCTGTGTGGGACTAACTCTGTGATACAACTGGATCAGGGTAACAATGCGCTGTGTGGGAATAACGCTGTGATACAATTGGGTCGGGGTTACGATACTCTGTGTAGGAATAATGCTGTGATACAATTGGGTTGGGTTTACGATGCTCTGTGTGGGAATAAGGCTGTGTTATAATTGAATCAGGGTTACGATGCGCTGTGTGGGAATAACGCTGTGATACAATTCGATCAGTGTTATGATGCTCTGTGTGGGAATAACACGGTGATACGATTGGATCTGGGTTACGAGGCTCTGTGCGGGAATAACGCTGTGGTACAATTGGATCAGGGTTACGATGCAATATGTGGGAAAAACACTGTGATACAATTGGATCAGGGTTACGATGCACGATGTAGGAAAAACACTGTGATACAATTGGATCAGGGTTACGATGCTCTGTGTGGGAATAACGCGGTGATACAATTGGGTCGGGGTTACGATGCTCTGTGTGGGAATAACGCTGTGATACAATTGGATCAGAGTTACGATGCGCTGTGTGGAAACAACTCTGTGAAACAATTGGATCAGGGTTACGACGCGCTGTGTGGGACTAACGCTGTGATACAATTGGATCAGGATTACGATGATGTGTGTGGGAATAACGCTGTGATACAATTGGATCAGGGTTACGATGCTCTGTGTGGGAATAACGATGCGATACAATTGGGTCGGGGTTATAATACGCTGTGTGGGAATAACGCTGTGATACAATTGGGTTGGGTTACGATGCTCTGTGTGGGAATAAGGCTGTGTTACAATTGAATCAGGGTTACGATTCACTGCGTGGGAATAACGCGGTAATTCACTTGGATCAGGGTTACGATGCACTGTGTCGGAATAACACTGTGATACAATTGGATCGGGGTTACGTCGCTCTGTGTGGGAATAACGCTGTGATACAATTGGATCAGGGTTACGATGCTCTGTGTGGGAATAACGCTGTGATACAACTGGATCAGGGTTACGATGCTCCGTGTGGGAATGACACGGTGATACAATTGGATCAGGGTTACGATACGCTGTGTCGGAATAACACTGTGATGCAATTGGATCAGGGTTACGATGCGCTGCATGGGAATAACGCTGTGATACAATTGGATCAGGGTTACAATGCTCTTTGTGGGAATAATGCTGTGATACACTTGGATCTGGGTTAAGATGCGCCGTGTGGGTAGAACTCTATGATACAACTGGATTAGGGTTACGATGCTCCGTGTGGGAATAACGCTGTGATACAATTGGATCGGGGTTACGTCTCTCAGTGTGGGAATAATGCTGTGGTACAATTGGATCAGGTTACGACGATCTGTGTGGGAATAACACTGTAATTGGATCAGGGTTACGATGCTCTGTGTGGGACTAACGCTGTGATACAATTGGATCAGGGTTACGACGGTCTGTGTGGGAATAACACTGTGATACAATTGGGTCAGGGTTACGATGCTCTGTGTGGGAATAACACTGTGATACAATTGGGTCAGGGTTACGATGCGCTGTGTGGGAATAATGCTGTGATACAGTTGGATCAGGGTTCCGACGCTCTGTGTGGGAATAACGCTGTGATACAAATGGATCAGGATTACGATGCGCTGTGTGGGACTAACTCTGTGATACAATTGGATCAGGGTTATGATGCTCTGTGTGGGAATAACACTGTGATACAATTGGGTTGGGGTTACAATGCGCTGTATGGGAATAACACTGTCATACAACTGGATCAGGGTAACGATGCGCTGGGTGGGAATAACGCTGTGATACAATTGGATCAGGATTACAATGCTCTGGGTGGGAATAACGCTGTGATACAATTGTATAACGGTTACGAAGCGCTGTGTTGGAATAACGCTGTGATGCAATTGGATCAGGGTTACGATACTCTGTGTGTGAATAATGCTGTGATACAATTGGATCAGCGTTACGATGCTCTGTGTAGGAATAACGCTGTGATACAATTGGATCAGGGTTACGATGCTCTGTGTGGGAATAATGCTGTGATACAATTGGATCAGGGTTACGATCTTCTGTGTGGGAATAACGCTGTGATACAAATGAATCAAGATTACGATGCGCTGTGTGGGAATAACGCTGTGATACAATTGGATCAGGGTTACGATGCTCTGTGTGGGAATAAAGCTGTGATACAATTGGGTCGGGGTTTCGATGCTCTGTGTGGGAATAACGGTGTGATACAATTGGATCAGGGTTATGATGCGCTGTGTGGAACTAACTCTGTGATACAACTGGATCAAGGTTAGGATGCACCGTGTGGGAATAATGCTGTGATACAATTGGATCAGGATTACGATACTCTGGGTGGGAATAACGCTGTGATACAATTGTATAAGGGTTACGAAGCGCTGTCTGGGAATAACACTGCGATATTATTGGATCAGAGTTACAATGCGCTGTGTGTGTCTAACGCTGTGATACAATTGGATCAGGGTTACAATGCTCTGTGTGGGACTAACTCTGTGATACAATTGGATCATGGTTACGATACTCTGTGTGGGAATAACGCTGTGATACAATTGGATCAGGGTTACGATGCTCTGTGTGGGAATGAAGCTGTGATACAATTGTGTCGGGGTTTCGATGCTCTGTGTGGGAATAACGGTGTGATACAATTGGATCAGGGTTACGATGCGCTGTATGGGAATAACACTGTGATACAACTGGATCAGGGTTAAGATGCGCTGTGTGGGAAAAACACTGTGATACAATTGGATCAGGATTACGATGCTCTGTGTGGGAATAACGCTGTGATACAATTGGGTCGGGGTTACGATACTCTGTGTGGGAATAACGCTGTGATACAATTGCATCAGTGTCACGATGCTCTGTGTGGGAATCACACGGTGATACAATTAGATCAGGGTTACGATGCACTGTGTGGGACTAACTCTGTGATACAATTGGATCAGGGTTACGATTCACAATGTGGGAAGAACGCTGTGATACAATTGGATCAGGGTTACGATACTCTGTGTGTGAATAATGCTGTGATACAATTGGATCAGCGTTACGATGCTCTGTGTAGGAATAACGCAGTGATACAATTGGGTCTGGGTTCCGATGCTCTGTGTGTGTATAACGCTGTGATACAATTGGATCAGGGTTACGACGATGTTTGTGGGAATAACAGTGTAATTGCATCAGGATTACGATGCTCCGTGTGTGACTAACGCTGTGATACAATTGGATCAGGGTTACGATGCTCTGTGTGGGACTAACTCTGTGAAACAATTGAATCAGGGTTACGATGCTCTGCGTGAGAATAACGCTGTGATACAATTGGATCAGGGTTACAATGCGCTGTATGGGAATAACACTGTCATACACCTGGATCAGGGTAACGATGCGCTGGGTGGGAATAACGCTGTGATACAATTGGATCACGATTACGATACTCTGGGTGGGAATAACGCTGTGATACAATTGTATAAGGGTTACGAAGCGCTGTCTGGGAATAACACTGCGATATAATTGGATCAGAGTTACAATGCGCTGTGTGTGACTAACGCTGTGATACAATTGGATCAGGGTTACAATGCTCTGTGTGGGACTAACTCTGTGATACAACTGGATCAGGGTAACGATGCGCTGTGTGGGAATAACGCTGTGATACAATTGGGTCGGGGTTACGATACTCTGTGTAGGAATAATGCTGTGATACAATTGGGTTGGGTTTACGATGCTCTGTGTGGGAATAAGGCTGTGTTATAATTGAATCAGGGTTACGATGCGCTGTGTGGGAATAACGCTGTGACACAATTGGATCAGTGTTATGATGCTCTGTGTGGGAATAACACGGTGATACGATTGGATCTGGGTTACGAGGCTCTGTGCGGGAATAACGCTGTGGTACAATTGGATCAGCGTTACAATGCTCTGTCTGGGAATAACACTGTGATATAATTGGATCAGAGTTACAATGCTCTGTGTGGGAATAACGCTGTGATACAATTGGATCATGGTTACGATACTCTATGTGGGAATAACGCTGTGATACAATTGGATCAGGGTTACAATGCGCTGTATGGGAATAACACTGTCATACAACTGGATCAGGGTAACGATGCGCTGGGTGGGAATAACGCTGTGATACAATTGGATCAGGATTACGATGCTCTGGGTGGGAATAACGCTGTGATACAATTGGATCAGGGTTACGATGCTCCGTGTGGGAATAACACTGTGATACAATTGGATCAGGGTTACGATGCTCTGTGTGGGAATAATGCTGTGATACAATTGGATCAGGGTTACGATGCGCTGTGTGGGAATAACGCTGTGATACAATTGGATCAGGGTTACGATGCTCTGTGTGGGAATAATGCTGTGATACAAATGAATCAAGATTACGATGCGCTGTGTGGGAATAACACTGTGATACAATTGGATCAGGGTTACGATGCTCCGTGTGGGAATAACGCTGTGATACAATTGGATCAGGGTTACGATGCGCTGTGTGGGAATAACGCTGTGATACAAATGAATCAAGATTACGATGCGCTGTGTGGGAATAACGCTGTGATACAATTGGATCAGGGTTACGATGCTCTGTGTGGGAATAACGGTGTGATACAATTGGATCAGGGTTTTGATGCGCTGTGTGGAACTAACTCTGTGATACAACTGGATCAAGGTTAGTATGCACTGTGTGGGAATAACGCTGTGATACAATTGGATCAGGGTTACGATGCTCTGTGTGGGAATAATGCTGTGATACAAATTAATCAAGATTACGATGCGCTGTGTGGGAATAACACTGTGATACAATTGGATCAGGGTTACGATGCTCCGTGTGGGAATAACGCTGTGATACAATTGGATCAGGGTTACGATGCTCTGTGTGGGAATAACGCTGTGATACAAATAATTCAAGATTACGATGCGCTGTGTGGGAATAACGCTGTGATACAATTGGATCAGGGTTACGATGCTCTGTGTGGGAATAAAGCTGTGATACAATTGGGTCGGGGTTTCGATGCTCTGTGTGGGAATAACTGTGTGATACAATTGGATCAGGGTTATGATGCGCTGTGTGGAACTAACTCTGTGATACAACTGGATCAAGGTTAGGATGCACTGTGTGGGAATAACGCTGTGATACAATTGGATCAGGGTTACGATGCTCTGTGTGGGAATAAGGCTGTGATAGAACTGGATCAAGGTTACGATGCACTGTGTGGGAATAACGCTGTGATACAATTGGATCAGGGTTACGATGCTCTGTGTGGGAATAACGGTGTGATACAATTGGATCAGGGTTTTGATGCGCTGTGTGGAAGTAACTCTGTGATACAACTGGATCAAGGTTAGGATGCACTGTGTGGGAATAACGCTGTGATACAATTGGATCTGGGTTACGATGCTCTGTGTGGGAATAATGCTGTGATACAAATTAATCAAGAGTACGATGCGCTGTGTGGGAATAACACTGTGATACAATTGGATCAGGGTTACGATGCTCCGTGTGGGAATAACGCTGTGATACAATTGGATCAGGGTTACGATGCTCTGTGTGGGAATAACGCTGTGATACAAATAATTCAAGATTACGATGCGCTGTGTGGGAATAAAGCTGTGATACAATTGGATCAGTGTTATGATGCTCTGTGTGGGAATAACACGGTGATACGATTGGATCTGGGTTACGAGGCTCTGTGCGGGAATAACGCTGTGGTACAATTGGATCAGCGTTACAATGCTCTGTCTGGGAATAACACTGTGATATAATTGGATCAGAGTTACAATGCTCTGTGTGGGAATAACGCTGTGATACAATTGGATCATGGTTACGATACTCTATGTGGGAATAACGCTGTGATACAATTGGATCAGGGTTACAATGCGCTGTATGGGAATAACACTGTCATACAACTGGATCAGGGTAACGATGCGCTGGGTGGGAATAACGCTGTGATACAATTGGATCAGGATTACGATGCTCTGGGTGGGAATAACGCTGTGATACAATTGGATCAGGGTTACGATGCGCTGTGTGGGAATAACGCTGTGATACAATTGGATCAGGGTTACGATGCTCTGTGTGGGAATAATGCTGTGATACAAATGAATCAAGATTACGATGCGCTGTGTGGGAATAACACTGTGATACAATTGGATCAGGGTTACGATGCTCCGTGTGGGAATAACGCTGTGATACAATTGGATCAGGGTTACGATGCTCTGTGTGGGAATAACGCTGTGATACAAATGAATCAAGATTACGATGCGCTGTGTGGGAATAACGCTGTGATACAATTGGATCAGGGTTACGATGCTCTGTGTGGGAATAACGGTGTGATACAATTGGATCAGGGTTTTGATGCGCTGTGTGGAACTAACTCTGTGATACAACTGGATCAAGGTTAGGATGCACTGTGTGGGAATAACGCTGTGATACAATTGGATCAGGGTTACGATGCTCTGTGTGGGAATAATGCTGTGATACAAATTAATCAAGATTACGATGCGCTGTGTGGGAATAACACTGTGATACAATTGGATCAGGGTTACGATGCTCCGTGTGGGAATAACGCTGTGATACAATTGGATCAGGGTTACGATGCTCTGTGTGGGAATAACGCTGTGATACAAATAATTCAAGATTACGATGCGCTGTGTGGGAATAACGCTGTGATACAATTGGATCAGGGTTACGATGCTCTGTGTGGGAATAAAGCTGTGATACAATTGGGTCGGGGTTTCGATGCTCTGTGTGGGAATAACTGTGTGATACAATTGGATCAGGGTTATGATGCGCTGTGTGGAACTAACTCTGTGATACAACTGGATCAAGGTTAGGATGCACTGTGTGGGAATAACGCTGTGATACAATTGGATCAGGGTTACGATGCTCTGTGTGGGAATAAGGCTGTGATAGAACTGGATCAAGGTTACGATGCACTGTGTGGGAATAACGCTGTGATACAATTGGATCAGGGTTACGATGCTCTGTGTGGGAGTAACGGTGTGATACAATTGGATCAGGGTTTTGATGCGCTGTGTGGAACTAACTCTGTGATACAACTGGATCAAGGTTAGGATGCACTGTGTGGGAATAACGCTGTGATACAATTGGATCAGGGTTACGATGCTCTGTGTGGGAATAAGGCTGTGATAGAACTGGATCAAGGTTACGATGCACTGTGTGGGAATAACGCTGTGATACAATTGGATCAGGGTTACGATGCTCTGTGTGGGAATAAGGCTGTGATACAATTGGGTCGGGATTACGATGCTCTGTGTGGGAATAACGGTGTGATACATTTGGATCAGAGTTACAATGCGCTGTATGGGAATAATACTGTGATACAACTGGATCAGGGTTAAGATACGCTGTGTGGGAAAAACACTGTGATACAATTGGATCAGGATTACGATGCTCTGTGTGGGAATAACGCTGTGATACAATTGGATCAGGGTTATGATGCGCTGTGTGGAACTAACTCTGTGATACAACTGGATCAAGGTTAGGATGCACCGTGTGGGAATAATGCTGTGATACAATTGGATCAGGATTACGATACTCTGGGTGGGAATAACGCTGTGATACAATTGTATAAGGGTTACGAAGCGCTGTCTGGGAATAACACTGCGATATAATTGGATCAGAGTTACAATGCGCTGTGTGTGTCTAACGCTGTGATACAATTGGATCAGGGTTACAATGCTCTGTGTGGGACTAACTCTGTGATACAATTGGATCATGGTTACGATACTCTGTGTGGGAATAACGCTGTGATACAATTGGATCAGGGTTACGATGCTCTGTGTGGGAATGAAGCTGTGATACAATTGGGTCGGGGTTTCGATGCTCTGTGTGGGAATAACGGTGTGATACAATTGGATCAGGGTTACGATGCGCTGTATGGGAATAACACTGTGATACAACTGGATCAGGGTTAAGATGCGCTGTGTGGGAAAAACACTGTGATACAATTGGATCAGGATTACGATGCTCTGTGTGGGAATAACGCTGTGATACAATTGGGTCGGGGTTACGATACTCTGTGTGGGAATAACGCTGTGATACAATTGCATCAGTGTCACGATGCTCTGTGTGGGAATCACACGGTGATACAATTAGATCAGGGTTACGATGCACTGTGTGGGACTAACTCTGTGATACAATTGGATCAGGGTTACGATTCACAATGTGGGAAGAACGCTGTGATACAATTGGATCAGGGTTACGATACTCTGTGTGTGAATAATGCTGTGATACAATTGGATCAGCGTTACGATGCTCTGTGTAGGAATAACGCAGTGATACAATTGGGTCTGGGTTCCGATGCTCTGTGTGTGTATAACGCTGTGATACAATTGGATCAGGGTTACGACGATGTTTGTGGGAATAACAGTGTAATTGCATCAGGATTACGATGCTCCGTGTGTGACTAACGCTGTGATACAATTGGATCAGGGTTACGATGCTCTGTGTGGGACTAACTCTGTGAAACAATTGAATCAGGGTTACGATGCTCTGCGTGAGAATAACGCTGTGATACAATTGGATCAGGGTTACAATGCGCTGTATGGGAATAACACTGTCATACACCTGGATCAGGGTAACGATGCGCTGGGTGGGAATAACGCTGTGATACAATTGGATCAGGATTACGATACTCTGGGTGGGAATAACGCTGTGATACAATTGTATAAGGGTTACGAAGCGCTGTCTGGGAATAACACTGCGATATAATTGGATCAGAGTTACAATGCGCTGTGTGTGACTAACGCTGTGATACAATTGGATCAGGGTTACAATGCTCTGTGTGGGACTAACTCTGTGATACAACTGGATCAGGGTAACGATGCGCTGTGTGGGAATAAAGCTGTGATACAATTGGGTCGGGGTTACGATACTCTGTGTAGGAATAATGCTGTGATACAATTGGGTTGGGTTTACGATGCTCTGTGTGGGAATAAGGCTGTGTTATAATTGAATCAGGGTTACGATGCGCTGTGTGGGAATAACGCTGTGACACAATTGGATCAGTGTTATGATGCTCTGTGTGGGAATAACACGGTGATACGATTGGATCTGGGTTACGAGGCTCTGTGCGGGAATAACGCTGTGGTACAATTGGATCAGCGTTACAATGCTCTGTCTGGGAATAACACTGTGATATAATTGGATCAGAGTTACAATGCTCTGTGTGGGAATAACGCTGTGATACAATTGGATCATGGTTACGATACTCTATGTGGGAATAACGCTGTGATACAATTGGATCAGGGTTACAATGCGCTGTATGGGAATAACACTGTCATACAACTGGATCAGGGTAACGATGCGCTGGGTGGGAATAACGCTGTGATACAATTGGATCAGGATTACGATGCTCTGGGTGGGAATAACGCTGTGATACAATTGGATCAGGGTTACGATGCTCCGTGTGGGAATAACACTGTGATACAATTGGATCAGGGTTACGATGCTCTGTGTGGGAATAATGCTGTGATACAATTGGATCAGGGTTACGATGCGCTGTGTGGGAATAACGCTGTGATACAATTGGATCAGGGTTACGATGCTCTGTGTGGGAATAATGCTGTGATACAAATTAATCAAGATTACGATGCGCTGTGTGGGAATAACACTGTGATACAATTGGATCAGGGTTACGATGCTCCGTGTGGGAATAACGCTGTGATACAATTGGATCAGGGTTACGATGCGCTGTGTGGGAATAACGCTGTGATACAAATGAATCAAGATTACGATGCGCTGTGTGGGAATAACGCTGTGATACAATTGGATCAGGGTTACGATGCTCTGTGTGGGAATAACGGTGTGATACAATTGGATCAGGGTTTTGATGCGCTGTGTGGAACTAACTCTGTGATACAACTGGATCAAGGTTAGGATGCACTGTGTGGGAATAACGCTGTGATACAATTGGATCAGGGTTACGATGCTCTGTGTGGGAATAATGCTGTGATACAAATTAATCAAGATTACGATGCGCTGTGTGGGAATAACACTGTGATACAATTGGATCAGGGTTACGATGCTCCGTGTGGGAATAACGCTGTGATACAATTGGATCAGGGTTACGATGCTCTGTGTGGGAATAACGCTGTGATACAAATAATTCAAGATTACGATGCGCTGTGTGGGAATAACGCTGTGATACAATTGGATCAGGGTTACGATGCTCTGTGTGGGAATAAAGCTGTGATACAATTGGGTCGGGGTTTCGATGCTCTGTGTGGGAATAACTGTGTGATACAATTGGATCAGGGTTATGATGCGCTGTGTGGAACTAACTCTGTGATACAACTGGATCAAGGTTAGGATGCACTGTGTGGGAATAACGCTGTGATACAATTGGATCAGGGTTACGATGCTCTGTGTGGGAATAAGGCTGTGATAGAACTGGATCAAGGTTACGATGCACTGTGTGGGAATAACGCTGTGATACAATTGGATCAGGGTTACGATGCTCTGTGTGGGAATAACGGTGTGATACAATTGGATCAGGGTTTTGATGCGCTGTGTGGAACTAACTCTGTGATACAACTGGATCAAGGTTAGGATGCACTGTGTGGGAATAACGCTGTGATACAATTGGATCAGGGTTACGATGCTCTGTGTGGGAATAATGCTGTGATACAAATTAATCAAGAGTACGATGCGCTGTGTGGGAATAACACTGTGATACAATTGGATCAGGGTTACGATGCTCCGTGTGGGAATAACGCTGTGATACAATTGGATCAGGGTTACGATGCTCTGTGTGGGAATAACGCTGTGATACAAATAATTCAAGATTACGATGCGCTGTGTGGGAATAAAGCTGTGATACAATTGGATCAGTGTTATGATGCTCTGTGTGGGAATAACACGGTGATACGATTGGATCTGGGTTACGAGGCTCTGTGCGGGAATAACGCTGTGGTACAATTGGATCAGCGTTACAATGCTCTGTCTGGGAATAACACTGTGATATAATTGGATCAGAGTTACAATGCTCTGTGTGGGAATAACGCTGTGATACAATTGGATCATGGTTACGATACTCTATGTGGGAATAACGCTGTGATACAATTGGATCAGGGTTACAATGCGCTGTATGGGAATAACACTGTCATACAACTGGATCAGGGTAACGATGCGCTGGGTGGGAATAACGCTGTGATACAATTGGATCAGGATTACGATGCTCTGGGTGGGAATAACGCTGTGATACAATTGGATCAGGGTTACGATGCGCTGTGTGGGAATAACGCTGTGATACAATTGGATCAGGGTTACGATGCTCTGTGTGGGAATAATGCTGTGATACAAATGAATCAAGATTACGATGCGCTGTGTGGGAATAACACTGTGATACAATTGGATCAGGGTTACGATGCTCCGTGTGGGAATAACGCTGTGATACAATTGGATCAGGGTTACGATGCTCTGTGTGGGAATAACGCTGTGATACAAATGAATCAAGATTACGATGCGCTGTGTGGGAATAACGCTGTGATACAATTGGATCAGGGTTACGATGCTCTGTGTGGGAATAACGGTGTGATACAATTGGATCAGGGTTTTGATGCGCTGTGTGGAACTAACTCTGTGATACAACTGGATCAAGGTTAGGATGCACTGTGTGGGAATAACGCTGTGATACAATTGGATCAGGGTTACGATGCTCTGTGTGGGAATAATGCTGTGATACAAATTAATCAAGATTACGATGCGCTGTGTGGGAATAACACTGTGATACAATTGGATCAGGGTTACGATGCTCCGTGTGGGAATAACGCTGTGATACAATTGGATCAGGGTTACGATGCTCTGTGTGGGAATAACGCTGTGATACAAATAATTCAAGATTACGATGCGCTGTGTGGGAATAACGCTGTGATACAATTGGATCAGGGTTACGATGCTCTGTGTGGGAATAAAGCTGTGATACAATTGGGTCGGGGTTTCGATGCTCTGTGTGGGAATAACTGTGTGATACAATTGGATCAGGGTTATGATGCGCTGTGTGGAACTAACTCTGTGATACAACTGGATCAAGGTTAGGATGCACTGTGTGGGAATAACGCTGTGATACAATTGGATCAGGGTTACGATGCTCTGTGTGGGAATAAGGCTGTGATAGAACTGGATCAAGGTTACGATGCACTGTGTGGGAATAACGCTGTGATACAATTGGATCAGGGTTACGATGCTCTGTGTGGGAATAACGGTGTGATACAATTGGATCAGGGTTTTGATGCGCTGTGTGGAACTAACTCTGTGATACAACTGGATCAAGGTTAGGATGCACTGTGTGGGAATAACGCTGTGATACAATTGGATCAGGGTTACGATGCTCTGTGTGCGAATAATGCTGTGATACAAATTAATCAAGATTACGATGCGCTGTGTGGGAATAACACTGTGATACAATTGGATCAGGGTTACGATGCTCCGTGTGGGAATAACGCTGTGATACAATTGGATCAGGGTTACGATGCTCTGTGTGGGAATAACGCTGTGATACAAATAATTCAAGATTACGATGCGCTGTGTGGGAATAACGCTGTGATACAATTGGATCAGGGTTACGATGCTCTGTGTGGGAATAAAGCTGTGATACAATTGGTTCGGGGTTTCGATGCTCTGTGTGGGAATAACTGTGTGATACAATTGGATCAGGGTTATGATGCGCTGTGTGGAACTAACTCTGTGATACAACTGGATCATGGTTAGGATGCACTGTGTGGGAATAACGCTGTGATACAATTGGATCAGGGTTACGATGCTCTGTGTGGGAATAAGGCTGTGATAGAACTGGATCAAGGTTACGATGCACTGTGTGGGAATAACGCTGTGATACAATTGGATCAGGGTTACGATGCTCTGTGTGGGAATAAGGCTGTGATACAATTGGGTCGGGATTACGATGCTCTGTGTGGGAATAACGGTGTGATACATTTGGATCAGAGTTACAATGCGCTGTATGGGAATAATACTGTGATACAACTGGATCAGGGTTAAGATACGCTGTGTGGGAAAAACACTGTGATACAATTGGATCAGGATTACGATGCTCTGTGTGGGAATAACGCTGTGATACAATTGAGTTGGGGTTACGATGCTCTGTATGGGAATAACGCTGTGATACAATTGGATCAGTGTCACGATGCTCTGTGTGGGAATCACACGGTGATACAATTAGATCAGGGTTACGATGCACTGTGTGGGACTAACTCTGTGATACAATTGGATCAGGGTTACGATTCACAATGTGGGAAGAACGCTGTGATACAATTGGATCAGGGTTACGATACACTGTGTGTGAATAATGCTGTGATACAATTGGATCAGCGTTACGATGCTCTGTGTAGGAATAACGCAGTGATACAATTGGGTCGGGGTTCCGATGCTCTGTGTGTGTATAACGCTGTGATACAATTGGATCAGGGCTACGACGATGTGTGTGGGAATAACAGTGTAATTGCATCAGGATTACGATGCTCCGTGTGTGACTAACGCTGTGATACAATTGGATCAGGGTTACGATGCTCTGTGTGGGACTAACTCTGTGATACAATTGAATCAGGGTTACGATGCGCTGTATGGGAATAACACTGTCATACAACTGGATCAGGGTAACGATGCGCTGGGTGGGAATAACGCTGTGATACAATTGGATCAGGATTACGATACTCTGGGTGGGAATAACGCTGTGATACAATTGTATAAGGGTTACGAAGCGCTGTCTGGGAATAACACTGCGATATTATTGGATCAGAGTTACAATGCGCTGTGTGTGACTAACGCTGTGATACAATTGGATCAGGGTTACAATGCTCTGTGTGGGACTAACTCTGTGATACAACTGGATCAGGGTAACGATGCGCTGTGTCGGAATAACGCTGCGATACAATTGGGTCGGGGTTACGATACTCTGTGTAGGAATACTGCTGTGATACAATTGGGTTGGGTTTACGATGCTCTGTATGGGAATAACGCTGTGATACAATTGGATCAGTGTCACGATGCTCTGTGTGGGAATCACACGGTGATACAATTAGATCAGGGTTACGATGCACTGTGTGGGACTAACTCTGTGATACAATTGGATCAGGGTTACGATTCACAATGTGGGAAGAACGCTGTGATACAATTGGATCAGGGTTACGATACACTGTGTGTGAATAATGCTGTGATACAATTGGATCAGCGTTACGATGCTCTGTGTAGGAATAACGCAGTGATACAATTGGGTCGGGGTTCCGATGCTCTGTGTGTGTATAACGCTGTGATACAATTGGATCAGGGTTACGACGATGTGTGTGGGAATAACAGTGTAATTGCATCAGGATTACGATGCTCCGTGTGTGATTAACGCTGTGATACAATTGGATCAGGGTTACGATGCTCTGTGTGGGACTAACTCTGTGAAACAATTGAATCAGGGTTACGATGCGCTGTATGGGAATAACACTGTCATACAACTGGATCAGGGTAACGATGCGCTGGGTGGGAATAACGCTGTGATACAATTGGATCAGGATTACGATACTCTGGGTGGGAATAACGCTGTGATACAATTGTATAAGGGTTACGA
The DNA here is from genome assembly GCF_037043375.1 of Chiloscyllium plagiosum. NCBI lineage: Eukaryota > Metazoa > Chordata > Chondrichthyes > Orectolobiformes > Hemiscylliidae > Chiloscyllium > Chiloscyllium plagiosum. The sequence continues at coordinate 43,767,745 of NW_028270166.1, read as the reverse complement.
AGCGCTGTCTGGGAATAACACTGCGATATAATTGGATCAGAGTTACAATGCGCTGTGTGTGACTAACGCTGTGATACAATTGGATCAGGGTTACAATGCTCTGTGTCGGACTAACTCTGTGATACAACTGGATCAGGGTAACGATGCGCTGTGTCGGAATAACGCTGCGATACAATTGGGTCGGGGTTACGATACTCTGTGTAGGAATACTGCTGTGATACAATTGGGTTGGGTTTACGATGCTCTGTGTGGGAATAAGGCTGTGTTATAATTGAATCAGGGTTACGATGCGCTGTGTGGGAATAACGCTGTGATACAATTGGATCAGTGTTGTGATGCTCTGTGTGGGAATAACACGGTGATACAATTGGATCTGGGTTACGAGGCTCTGTGCGGGAATAACGCTGTGGTACAATTGGATCAGCGTTACAATGCTCTGTGTGGGAATAACACTGTGATATAATTGGATCAGAGTTACAATGCTCTGTGTGGGAATAACGCTGTGATACAATTGGATCATGGTCACGATACTCTGTGTGGGAATAACGCTGTGATACAATTGGATCAGGATTACAATGCGCTGTATGGGAATTACACTGTCATACAACTGGATCAGGGTAACGATGCGCTGGGTGGGAATAACGCTGTGTTACAATTGGATCAGGATTACGATGCTCTGGGTGGGAATAACGCTGTGATACAATTGTATAAGGGTTACGATGCTCTGTGTGGGAATAACGCTGTGATACAATTGGATGTGGGTTACGATGCTCTGTGTGGGAATAACGCTGTGATACAATTGGATCGGGGTTACGATGCTCTGTGTGGGAATAACGCTGTGATACAATTGGATCGGGGTTACGATGCTCTGTGTGGGAATAACGCTGTGATACAATTGGATCGGGGTTACGACGCTCTGTGTGGGAATAACACTGTGTTACAATTGGTTCAGTGGTACGATGCTCCGTGTGGGAATAACGCTGTGATACAATTGGATCAGGGTTACGATGCAATATGTGGGAAAAACACTGTGATACAATTGGATCAGGGTTACGATGCACGATGTAGGAAAAACACTGTGATACAATTGGATCAGGGTTACGATGCTCTGTGTGGGAATAACGCTGTGATACAATTGGGTCGGGGTTACGATGCTCTGTGTGGGAATAACGCTGTGATACAATTGGATCAGAGTTACGATGCGCTGTGTGGAAATAACTCTGTGAAACAATTGGATCAGGGTTACGACGTGCTGTGTGGGACTAACGCTGTGATACAATTCGATCAGGATTACGGTGATGTGTGTGGGAATAACGCTGTGATACAATTGGATCAGGGTTACGATGCTCTGTGTGGGAATAACGATGCGATACAATTGGGTCGGGGTTATAATACGCTGTGTGGGAATAACGCTGTGATACAATTGGGTTGGGTTACGATGCTCTGTGTGGGAATAAGGCTGTGTTACAATTGAATCAGGGTTACGATGCACTGCGTGGGAATAACGCGGTAATTCACTTGGATCAGGGTTACGATGCGCTGTGTCGGAATAACACTGTGATTCAATTGGATCGGGGTTACGTCGCTCTGTGTGGGAATAACGCTGTGATACAATTGGATCAGGGTTACGATGCTCTGTGTGGGAATAACGCTGTGATACAACTGGATCAGGGTTACGATGCTCCGTGTGGGAATAACACGGTGATACAATTGGATCAGGGTTACGATACGCTGTGACGGAATAACACTGATGCAATTGGATCAGGGTTACGATGCGCTGCATGGGAATAACGCTGTGATACAATTGGATCAGGGTTACAATGCTCTTTGTGGGAATAATGCTGTGATACACTTGGATCTGGGTTAAGATGCGCCATGTGGGTAGAACTCTATGATACAACTGGATTAGTGTTACGATGCTCCATGTGGGAATAACGCTGTGATACAATTGGATCGGGGTTACGTCGCTCAGTGTGGGAATAACGCTGTGATACAATTGGATCAGGGTTACGACGATCTGTGTGGGAATAACACTGTAATTGGATCAGGGTTACGATGCTCTGTGTGGGACTAACGCTGTGATACAATTGGATCAGGGTTACGACGGTCTGTGTGGGAATAACGCTGTGATACAATTGGGTCAGGGTTACGATGCTCTGTGTGGGAATAATGCTGTGATACAGTTGGATCAGGGTTCCGACGCTCTGTGTGGGAATAACGCTGTGATACAAATGGATCAGGATTACGATGCGCTGTGTGGGACTAACTCTGTGATACAATTGGATCAGGGTTATGATGCTCTGTGTGGGAATAACACTGTGATACAATTGGGTTGGGGTTACAATGCGCTGTATGGGAATAACACTGTCATACAACTGGATCAGGGTAACGATGCGCTGGGTGGGAATAACGCTGTGATACAATTGGATCAGGATTACGATGCTCTGGGTGGGAATAACGCTGTGATACAATTGTATAAGGGTTACGAAGCGCTGTGTGGGAATAACGCTGTGATGCAATTGGATCAGGGTTACGATACTCTGTGTGTGAATAATGCTGTGATACAATTGGATCAGCGTTACGATGCTCTGTGTAGGAATAACGCTGTGATACAATTGGATCAGGGTTACGATGCTCTGTGTGGGAATAATGCTGTGATACAATTGGATCAGGGTTACGATGTTCTGTGTGGGAATAACGCTGTGATACAAATGAATCAAGATTACGATGCGCTGTGTGGGAATAACGCTGTGATACAATTGGATCAGGGTTACGATGCTCTGTGTGGGAATAAAGCTGTGATACAATTGGGTCGGGGTTTCGATGCTCTGTGTGGGAATAACGGTGTGATACAATTGGATCAGGGTTATGATGCGCTGTGTGGAACTAACTCTGTGATACAACTGGATCAAGGTTAGGATGCACCGTGTGGGAATAATGCTGTGATACAATTGGATCAGGATTACGATACTCTGGGTGGGAATAACGCTGTGATACAATTGTATAAGGGTTACGAAGCGCTGTCTGGGAATAACACTGCGATATAATTGGATCAGAGTTACAATGCGCTGTGTGTGTCTAACGCTGTGATACAATTGGATCAGGGTTACAATGCTCTGTGTGGGACTAACTCTGTGATACAACTGGATCAGGGTAACGATGCGCTGTGTGGGAATAACGCTGTGATACAATTGGGTCGGGGTTATGATACTCTGTGTAGGAATAATGCTGTGATACAATTGGGTTGGGTTTACGATGCTCTGTGTGGGAATAAGGCTGTGTTATAATTGAATCAGGGTTACGATGCGCTGTGTGGGAATAACGCTGTGATACAATTGGATCAGTGTTATGATGCTCTGTGTGGGAATAACTCGGTGATACGATTGGATCTGGGTTACGAGGCTCTGTGCGGGAATAACGCTGTGATACAATTGGATCAGGGTTACAATGCGCTGTATGGGAATAACACTGTCATACAACTGGATCAGGATTACGATGCTCTGGGTGGGAATAACGCTGTGATACAATTGTATGAGGGTTACGAAGCGCTGTGTGGGAATAACGCTGTGATGCAATTGGATCAGGGTTACGATGCTCCGTGTGGGAATAACGCTGTGATACAATTGGATCAGGGTTACGATGCTCTGTGTGGGAATAATGCTGTGATACAATTGGATCAGGGTTACGATGCGCTGTATGGGAATAACGCTGTGATACAATTGGATCAGGGTTACGATGCTCTGTGTGGGATAAATGCTGTGACACAAATGAATCAAGATTACGGTGCGCTGTGTGGGAATAACACTGTGATACAATTGGATCAGGGTTACGATGTTCCGTGTGGGAATAACGCTGTGATACAATTGGATCAGGGTTACGATTCTCTGTGTGGGAATAACGCTGTGATACAAATGAATCAAGATTACGATGCGCTGTGTGGGAATAACGCTGTGATACAATTGGATCAGGGTTACGATGCTCTGTGTGGGAATAAAGCTGTGATACAAATGGCTCGGGGTTTCGATGCTCTGTGTGGGAATAACGGTGTGATACAATTGGATCAGGGTTATGATGCGCTGTGTGGAACTAACTCAGTGATACAACTGGATCAAGGTTAGGATGCACTGTGTGGAAATAACGCTGTGATACAATTGGATCAGGGTTACGATGCTCTGTGTGGGAATAACGCTGTGATACAATTGGATCAGGGTTACGATGCTCTGTGTGGGAACAACGGTGTGATACAATTGGATCAGAGTTACAATGCGCTGTATGGGAATAACACTGTGATCCAACTGGATCATGGTTACGATGCTCTGTGTGGGAATAACGCTGTGATAGAATTGGATCAGGGTTCCGACGTTCTGTGTGGGAATAACGCTATGATACAATTGGATCAGGGTTACGATGCTCTGTGTGGGAATAACGCTGTGATACAATTGGATCAGGGTTACGATACTCTGTGTGGGAATAACGCTGTGATAGAATTGGATCAGGGTTCCGACGTTCAGTGTGGGAATAACTCTGTGATAGGATTGGATCTAGGTTACAATGCGCTGTATGGGAATAACACTGTGATACAAGTGGGTCGAATGACGATGCTCTGTGTGGGAATAACGCTGTGATACAATTGGATCAGGGTTTAGATGCGCTGTGTGGAAATTATTGTGTGATACAATTGAATGAGGGTTACAATGCGCTTTGTGTGAATACATGAGTGATACAATTGGATCAGTGTTTCGATGCGCTGTGTGGGAATAACGCAGTGATACAATTGGGTCGGGGATACGGTGCTCTGTGTGGGTATAACGCTGTGATACAATTGTATCACGGTTACGACGATGTCTGTGGGAATAACACTGTAATTGCATCAGGGTTACGATGCTCTGTGTGGGACGAACGCTGTGATACAATTGGATCAGGGTTCCGACGCTCTGTGTGGGAATAACGCTGTGATACAATTGGGTCGGTGTTACGACGCTCTGTGTGGGAATAACGCTGTGATACAATTGGGTCGGGGTTACGATGCTGTATGTGGGAATAACGCTGTGATAGAATTGGATCAGGGTTCCGACGCTCTGTGTGGGAATAACGCTGTGATACAATTGGATCAGGGTTACGATGCTCTGTGTGGGACTAACTCTGTGATACAATTGGATCAGCGTTACGATGCTCTGTGTGGGAATAACACTGTGATACATTTGGATCAGTGTTACGATGCTCTATGTGGGAATAATGCTGTGATACAATTGGATCAGTGTTACGATGCTCTGTGTGGGAATAACACTGTGATATAATTGGATCAGAGTTACAATGCTCTGTGTGGGAATAACGCTGTGATACAATTGGATCATGGTTACGATGCTCTGTGTGGGAATAACGCTGTGATACAATTGGATCAGGGTTCCGACGACCAGTGTGGGAATTACGCTGTGATACGATTGGATCTAGGTTACAATGCGCTGTATGGGAATAACACTGTGAAACAATTGGATCAGGGTTACGATGCTCTGTGTGGGAATAACGCTGTGATACAATTGGATCAGGGTTACGATGCGCTGTGTGGGAATCACGCTGTGATACAATTGGGTCAGGATTACAATGCTCCGTGTGGGAATAACACTATGATACAATTGGATCAGGGTTACGATGCTCTATGTGGGAATAACGCTGTGATACGAATGAATCAGGATTACGTTGCGCTGTGTGGGAAAAACACTGTGATACAATTGGATCAGGATTCCGACGCTCTGTGTGGGAATAACACGGTGATGCAATTGGATCAGGGTTACGATGCGCTGTGTGGGAATAACGCTGTGATACAATTGGATCAGGGTTACGATGCGCTGTGTGGGAATCACGCTGTGATACAATTGGGTCAGGATTACAATGCTCCGTGTGGGAATAACACTATGATACAATTGGATCAGGGTTACGATGCTCTATGTGGGAATAACGCTGTGATACGAATGAATCAGGATTACGTTGCGCTGTGTGGGAAAAACACTGTGATACAATTGGATCAGGATTCCGACGCTCTGTGTGGGAATAACACGGTGATACAATTGGATCAGGGTTACGATGCGCTGTGTGGGAATAACGCTGTGATACAATTGTATAAGGGTTACGATGCACTGTCTGGGAATAACACTGTGATATAATTGGTTCAGGGTTACGACGCTCTGTGTGGGAATAACGCTGTGATGCAATTGGATCAGGGTTACGATGCGCTGTGTGGGAATAACGCTGTGATACAATTGGATCAGGGTTACGACGCTCTGTGTGGGAATAACGCTGTGATACAATTGGGTCGGGGTTACGATGCTCTGTGTGGGAATAACGCTGTGATAGAATTGGATCAGGGTTCCGACGCTCTGTGTGGGAATAACGCTGTGATACAATTGGATCAGGGTTACGATGCTCTGTGTGGGACTAACTCTGTGATACAATTGGATCAGGATTACGATGCTCTGTGTGGGAATAACGCTGTGATACATTTGGATCAGTGTTACGATGCTCTGTGTGGGAATAACGCTGTGATACAATTGGATCAGGGTTACGATACTCTGTGTGGGAATAACGCTGTGATACAATTGGATCAGGGTTACGATGCTCTGTGTGGGAATAACGCTGTGATACAATTGGATCAGGGTTACGATACTCTGTGTGGGAATAACGCTGTGATACAATTGGATCAGGGTTACGATGCCCTGTGTGGGACTAACTCTGTGATACAATTGGATCAGGGTTACGATGCTCTGTGTGGGAATAACAATGTGATACATTTGGATCAGTGTTACGATGCTCTATGTGGGAATAACACTGTGATACAATTGGATCAGTGTTACGATGCTCTGTGTGGGAATAACACTGTGATATAATTGGATCAGAGTTACAATGCTCTGTGTGGGAATAACGCTGTGATACAATTGGATCATGGTTACGATGCTCTGTGTGGGAATAACGCTGTGATACAATTGGATCAGGGTTACGATGCTCTGTGTGGGACTAACTCTGTGATACAATTGGATCAGGGTTACGATGCTCTGTGTGGGAATATCGCTGTGATACATTTGGATCAGGGTTACGATGCTCTGTGTGGGAATAACGCTGTGATACAATTGGATCAGGGTTACGATGCTCTGTGTAGGAATAACGCTGTGGTACAATTGGGTCGGGGTTACGATACTCTGTGTGGGAATAACGCTGTGATACAATTGGATCAGGGTTACGATGCTCTGTGTGTGAATAATGCTGTGATACAATTGGATCAGGGTTACGATGCGCTGTCTGGGAATAATGCAGTGATACAATTGGGTCGGGGTTACGATGCTCTGTGTGGGTATAACGCTGTGATACAATTGGATCAGGGTTACGATGATGTGTGTGGGAATAACACTGAAATTGGATCAGGGTTAAGATACGGTGTGTGGGAATAATGCTGTGATACAATTGAATCAGGGTTAAGATGCTCTGTGTGGGACTAACGCTGTGATACAATTGGATCAGGGTTCCGACGCTCTGTGTGGGAATAATGCTGTGATACAATTGGGTCGCGGTTACGATGCTCTGTGTGGGAATAACGCTGTGATACAATTGGATCAGGGTTCCGACGCTCTGTGTGGGAATAATGCCGTGATACAATTGGATCAGGGTTACGATGCTCTGTCTGGGAATAATGCAGTGATACAATTGGGTCGGGGTTACAATGCTCTGTGTGGGTATAACGCTGTGATACAATTGGATCAGGGTTACGATGATGTGTGTGGGAATAACACTATAATTGGATCAGGATAACGATGCTCTGTGTGGGACTAATGCTGTGATACAATTGGATCAGGGTTACGATGCTCTGTGTGGGACTAACGCTGTGATACAATTGGATCAGGGTTCCGACGATCTGTGTGGGAATAACGCTGTGATACAATTGGGTCAGGGTTACGATGCTCTGTGTGGGACTAACTCTGTGGAACAATTGAATCAGGGTTACGATGCTCTGTGTGAAAATAACGCTCTGATACAATTGGATCAGGGTTACAATGATGTGTGTGGGAATAACACTGTAATTGGATCAGGGTAACAATGCTCTGTGTGGGACTAATGCTGTGATACAACTGGATCAGGGTTACGACGGTCTGTGTGGGAATAACGCTGTAATACAATTGGATCAGGGTTACGATGCTCTGTGTGAGAATAACGCTGTGATACAACTGGATCAGGGTCACGATGCGCTGTGTGGGAATAACGCTGTGATACAATTGGTCAGGATTACGATGCTCTGTGTGGGCACAAAGCTGTGATACAATTGGATCAGGGTTACAATGCGCTGTGTGGGAATAACGCTGTGATACAATTGGATCAGGATTACGATGCTCCGTGTGGGAATAACGCTGTGATACAATTGGATCAGGGTTACGATGCTCTGTGCGGGAATAACGCTGTGATACAAATGAATCAGGATTACGATGCGCTGTGTGGGAATAACACTGTGATACAATTGGATCAGGGTTACGATGCTCTGTGTGGGAAAAACGCTGTGCTACAATTGGGTCAGGGTTACGATGCGCTGTGTGGGACTAACTCTGTGATACAATTGAATCAGGGTTACGATTCACTGTGTGGGAATAAGGCTGTGATACAAATGAATCAGGATTACGATGCGCTGTGTGTGAATAATGCTGTGATCCAATTGGATCAGGGTTGCGATGCTCTGTGTGGGTATAACGCTGTGATACAATTGGATCAGGGTTACAATGCGCTGTATGGAAATAACACTGTCATACAACTGGATCAGGGTAACGATGCGCTTGGTGGGAATAACACGGTGATACAATTGGATCAGGGTTCCGACGATGTGTGTGGGAATAACACTGTAATTGCATCAGGGTTACGATGCTCTGTGTGGGAATAACGCTGTGATGCAATTGGACCAGTGTCATGATGCTCTGTGTGGGAATAACGCTGTGATACAATTGGATCAGGGTTACGATGCGCTGTGTGGGAATAACGCTGTGATACAATTGGATCAGGGTTACAATGCGCTATCTGGGAATAACACTGTGATATAATTGAATCAGAGTTACAATGCGCTGTGTGTGACTAACGCTGTGATACAATTGGATCAGGGTTACAATGCTCTGTGTGGGAAAAACGCTGTGATACAATCGGATCAGGGTTACGACGGTCTGTGTGGGAATAACGCTGTGATACAATAGGATCAGGGTTACGATGCTCTGTGTGGGAATAACGCTGTGATACAATTGGATCAGGGTTACGATGCTCTGTGTGGGACTAACTCTGTGATACAATAGGATCAGGGTTACGATTCTCTGTGTGGGAATAACGCTGTGATTCAATTGGATCAGGGTTACGATGCTCTGTGTGGGACTAACTCTGTGATACAATTGGATCAGGGTTACGATGCTCTGTGTGGGACTAACTCTGTGATACAATTGGATCAGGGTTACGATGTTCTGTGTGGGAATAACACTGTGATACAATTGGATCAGTGTTACGATACTCTATGTGGGAATAACACTGTGATACAATTGGGTTGGGGTTACCATACTCTGTGTTGGAATAATACTGTGATACAATTGGATCAGGGTTACGATGCACTGCGTGGGAATAACGCTGTGATACAATTGGATCAGGGTTACAATGCTCTGTGTGCGAATAACGCTGTGATACAATTGGATCAGGGTTACAACGGTCTGTGTGGGAATAACGCTGTAATACAATTGGATCAGGGTTCCATGCGCTGTGTGGGAATAATGCTGTGATACAACTGGATCAGGGTAACGAAGCGCTGTGTGGGACTAACGCTGTGATACAATTGGATCAGGATTACGATGCTCTGTGTGGGAATAACGCTGTGATACAATTGGATCAGGGTTACGATGCGCTGTGTGGGAATAACGCTGTGATACAATTGGATCAGGATTACGATGCTCTGTGTGGGAATAACACTGTGATACAATTGGGTCAGGGTTACAATGCTCTGTGTGGGAATAACGCTGTGATACAATTGGATCAGGGTTACGATGCTCTGTGTGGGAATAATACTGTGATACAATTGGGTCGGGGTTGCGATGCTCTGTGTGGGAATAACGCTGTGGTACAATTGGAATAGGGTTACGATGCGCTGTGTGGGAATAAATCTGTGATACAATTGGATCAGTGTTGCGATGCGCTGTGTGGGAATAACGCTGTGAAACAATTGGGTCAGGGTTACGATGCTCTGTGTGGGAATAACGCTGTGATACAATTGGATCCAGGTTACGATGCGCTGTGTGGGAATAATGCTGTGATACAATTGGATCAGGGTTACGATGCTCTGTGTGGGAATAACACTGTGATACACTTGGGTCGGGGTTTCAATGCTCTGTGTGGGAGTAACGCTATGTTACAATTGGGTCAGTGTTACAATGCCCTGTGCATGATGACACTGGGTTACAATTGGACCTGGGGTACAATGAATTGTTTGGGCATGGCTTGAGTTATGACGAGGTCAGGGTTACGAATCTCTGTGTAGACGTGACTATGGGTTACAATATTCTATGAGTGCAGGGGTGTTTGGGGCGTCTGCTGATCCTTACACTTGGCTGTGCCATTCCCCAGCCCTCTGGGTTCCCACTGCCATCTGTATTGAAGCCCTCGTGGCGAAGAATCCCATCCTTTTGGTCAAACAGTAGATCCAGGAGCTCCACGCTGTCCAAGTCACGAGGCAGGCCCTCTGCTGGTATCTACAGGACGGTAAAAAAACACAATGTGTAACCTCACATCCAAGGCAATAGGAGCAAATATCAAACAAGGGAAGTGATTTACACAGATAGTTGATAAAACATTATCAGAAAGCACATGTGAAGATTTGCAGGAGAGAGTGGAAGACAATATTGAAGCTCTTAGGCTTGGCCTAACACATCAGAATAGATCGAGGATTGGTTAAAGGACAGAAGAGAAGGGGTAGGAATAAAGTCTCCCCGTGTCTACATGGGTTTCCTCCGGGTGCTTCAGTTTCCTCCCACAATCCAAAAATATATAGGTTCGGTGAATTGGTCATGTTAAATTGCCCATAGTGTTGGGGATGTGTCGGTTAGGTGCGTTAGTCAGGGGTAAATACAGGATAACAGGGTAGGGGAATGGGTTGATGTGAACTTGTTGGGCCAAAGGGCCTGTTTCCACACTGTAGGGATCCTATTTAAAAAACAAGTCTTTTTCTGATTGGCATGATGTTATTAGTGCACTGCCACAGAAAATTATTACAAGAGTCTCAGTCATTTACAATTTCTATTATTTACAATGATGAGACAACCCAGTGTAATGTAGGAGAAAATGAGGACTGCAGGTGCTGGAGTTCAGAGGCGAGAGTGTGGTGCTGGAAAAGCACAGACAGGTCAGGCAGCATCCAAGAAGCAGGAGAATCGAAGTTTTGGGCATCAGGAATTAGTGTAATGTATCCAAACATGTCAATAATACGTAGTTAGCTGGGTTAGGAGAGCTGTGAGGAGGGGGACTCAAAGAGGCTGCAAAGTCACAGAACCACGGTAAGTGGTTGGGCAAGAAATTGGCAAAGGGACAGTAACGTAGGAAAGTGTGAGAACATTCACTTTGATAAGAATGAGAAAGCAGAATTTTTTTAAAATATGAGAGCCTAATGTAATCAGGCCTCTCAGCAGCAGGTGGCGATAGTGAGGAAAGGCACCAAACAGGGGAGCTGGATAGTAACTGTGGTGTCTTTCTGAAGGGAGGGATGGCTCTTTCAGAGAGAGGCACACAGGCAAACGATTCTTCAACTGAGATGTGAATCCATTGTTAATACTGTTTTACTCATTATAGCCTTACTTTCTCTCAATATTTAGAAACATCTGATGCCAATGAAATAAAGAATCCTTGCTTCATAATGGTTGAGCTGTCTACAGTACATGCTTAAACCTACAGTAAATGTTGATATCCAGAAGGTTTTGGGTGTACCCATTACATAGATTACATGAAAGTTGTCATAGAGTCATGAGCCATCGAGTCGAACCACACAGATACAGACCCTTCAGTCCAACTTATCCATGCTGACTAATTTTCTCAAACTTAGCTTGTCCCACCTGGGTGCATTTGGCCCATATCCCTCTACACCTTTCCTATTCATGTACCTATCCAAATGTCTTTTAAATTGTCCCTGCATCTTCCACTTCCTCTGGCAGTTCATTCCACATACGAACCACCATCTGTATGAAAAAGCTGCCCCTTAGGTCCCTTTTTAAATTTTTCTCTTCTCACCATAAAAATATGCCGCCTAGTTTTAAACTCACCAATCCTAGGGAATAGACCATTGCTCTTCACCTTATCTATGCCTCTCATGATTTTTTATAACCTCCAGAAGGTCACCCCTCAGCCTCCTATGTTCTAGTGAACAAAGTCCCAGTTTATCCAGCCTTTCCTTATAACTCAAAGCCTCCAGTTCTGGCAACATGTTGGTACAGTAAACAATTATAGGAAGTCAAATGATATTTTCACTTTGATTGCAAGAGGATTGGAGTATATAAGACTAAGGAAGTCTTGCTGCAATTACCTAGAGCCTTTGGTGAGATCACATGTTAAACACAGGCCTCTTTAGCTGAGGAAGAACATATATGCCAGAATCTTCACTAGATTGATTCCTCTCATGAAGATTTGTCTGTAAGGAGAAACTGAGGATAGTTGACCTCTATTTCAGGTTACAAGAATGAAAGGGGATCTCATATAACACTCTAAGAGGGTGGATGCTGGAAGAATGTCATTTCCTGGCCAGAGAATATACACTCAGAAGAAAGCAAAATATTGTAATGCTGGAAATCTGAAACAAACACACAGAATGCTGGAGAAACTCAACAGGTCTGTCAGCATCTGTGGAGAGAGAAACAGGGTTAACGCTTCAAGTCCAGTATAACTCTTCAGAAGTGAAAGATGTTGGAAATACTTTTTTATATAGTTTTGACAGAAGTGACAGAGAGGCGTAGTACAAAAGACAAAAGGGTGGTGAAAGAGAAAGATGTGAAATGGGTGTGAATTAAGGTGTGAAGGGAGAGCAGATCCTCTCTGCTGAGAGCAAAGTAAACAAATTACAAACAAAGGCTGGGCAGACTGGCTGACCATTTCACAGCACACCTAGGTTCTGTCCGTAAAAATGGCCCCGAACTTCTGGTTGCCTGCTACTTCAACACACCACCCTCGTCTGTGGCCAACATCTCTGTTTCACGTTTACTGCAGTGCTCCAGAGAAGCTGCAAGAACAGCATCTCATTTTCTACTTGGGAACTCTACAGGCTTCAGGAGTCAATATCGAGTTCAACAATTTTAGGGCCTGAGCACCTTCTCCCTTGTCCTTAACCCCCAACCCCTACACCTCAGGCTTTGTCATCATATGGGCTGCTACCACAACCAACCCATTGTCAGCTACTAATTGTCCCCATTAACAGCTATTGATTGTCTGAGGCTGAACTTTACCAACTGTTGTTGGCTCCTTCCTTTCCCCACCTCCACCATCTTCAGCTACCATCAATTCTGAAGAAGGGTCACTGGACCCAAAACGCTAACTTTACTGTCAGATTTGCTGAGCTTTTTTCCAGCAATTTCTGTTTTAGTGTCACAAAAAAGGCTGGATAGGGTGGTGGGGAGGAGTTGGAGAGAATGTCAAAAAAATTGGAGAGCAGACATAATACAGTCAGTTTCTGAAATTATGGAATTCAATGTTGTGACCTCAAGGCTGTGAAGTGTCTAAGCAGAAAATAAGATGTTGCTCCTTGAGCTTGCATTGTGCTTGTTTGGATCAGCAGGATAGCAATGTTAGCATGAGGGCAAGGTGATTTACTGAACAGCAAGCAACTGGAAGGTCAGGGGCATTCCTTTGGACAGAGTGGAGGGTTTGCCCGAAGTGGCAATCCAATCTACATTTGGTCTCACATCATAAAGCAAGCCACATTGTGAACAGTGAATACAGCAGACCAGATTGAAATGTGAAATATTCCAGGATCTACCTGGAAGTTGCATTTGGGGCCTTGGACAGTGAGAAGGGAGGAGGTGAATGTCACACCTTCTGCAATTGCTGAAAAGTGCCATTTGCGGGGAAGTAGACCAGGGTATCTCAGAGGGAACCATCCCTGTGGAATGCTGACAGTGGAGAGGAGGGGAGGATGTGTTTAGTGAAGGTATCCTGCTGAAGGTGATGGACATGATGGAGTATGATCCTTTAAAAGTGGAGCCTGTTGGGGTGGAACGTGAGGACAGAGGAATCCTATAATTGTTCTGGGAAGGAAGGGGAGGGTTGAAGGCCGAAGATGGAAGATGGCCCAGTCCATCATATCAGAGAGGGGATTCCTCAGATGAGAAAAAAGATTGTGTCAGGGCAACTCGGTTAAGGGTAGCATCACTAGAACAGATACAGCAGAGACAGAAAAACTGGAAGAATAGAATCCTTGCAGGAGGCAGGGTGTGAGGAGGTGTAGTTGAAGTAACTGTGGGAGTTGGTGGGTTTGTAATGGGGATTTTGGTGAACAGCCTATCCTCAGAAGTGACAATGAAATCAAGGAAGGGAAGAGTCAGAGATGGTTCAGGTGAGGGTGACAGAAGAAAGGAACTTGTAAGCAAAACAGATTAATTTTCCAATTCTGGACTAGAGGAGGAAGCAGCCATAAGGGCATCACCAAAGTACTGGAGAAATCTTGAGGAGGACTGGACCAAGGAAGGTTCCCCATATGCCCCAAAATTCCAGGGAGAGTCATGGAGTCATAGAGTCACACACAAGGTCTAAACCTTCCTAATCACATAACCATCCAGTTGCCTTTTAAATGGTGTGATTGTATCCATCTCCACCACTTCCTCTGACAGCTCATTCCATACATGTACTACCCTTTGCGTGAAAAAGTTGCTCCTTAGGTCCCTTTTTAAATCTTTCCATGTTCACCTTAAACTTAAGCCCTCTAGATTTGGACTCCCCTAACCTGGGAAAAAGACGTTGGCTGTTTATCCTACCTATGCCCCTCATAAAAGTCACCCCTCAACCTCTGACGCTCCAGTGAAAAAGGCCCCAGCCTATTCAGCCTTTCCCAACAACTGAAACCCTCCAATCCAGGTAACATCCTTGTAAATCTTTTCTGCACTCTCTCAAGTTTAAAAACACTTTTCTTATAGAGGGGTGACCAGAATTGTTTGCAGAATTCTGGTACCTAGGCAGGTACCTCTAGCCCCACTTTTGACTTGGAGGAGATGAGATGAATTAAAGCTGTTCAAAGTGAGGACAAGCTCAGCCAGGTGGAGTATGGGTGAGCGACTCCGGATAAGGCATTTTAGGATCAGGGTGAGAAAATTCTTCACTCAGAAGATTGTCAGTCTTGGAAATTATATATTTAAGAGATCCCTGGATGACAAAACATTGAATGTCTTCAAAACCCCATTGCAGTTGGTAGAGTTCAAATTTTGATTAATAAACCTGTAAAAGGTGACCATGAACCATTGTCAATTGTTGTTAAAAATTAATCTCATTCATTAATGACCTTTAGGGAAGGACATCTGTCACTCTTAAGATTGGTCTGGTTTACATGATTCCAGATCCACAGCAAATGTGGAATGTGGATGACTCTTAACTGTCTTCTTAGTGACGTAGCAAACCACTCTGTTGTATCAAACCTCTACAGAAATGGCATTAAGGAATGAAACCAGACAGTCAGCATCAATCTAGGGACTGGAAACAAACATAGCAAACCCAGCCTTGTCAACTCTGCAAAGTCCTCCTTACTAGCATCAAGGGGCTTGTGTCAAAACTGAGAGAACTGCCCCACAGAGTAGTCAAGCACGAGCCTGTCATAGCTATATTCAGATAGCCATAGCATTCTCATCACCAATCCTGAGTATATCCTGTCCCACTGGTAGGATAGACCCAGCAAAGATGGCGGCACAGTAATATACACCGAGGGAGCTGCTCTGGGAGTCCTCAACACTGACTCCAGATCCCAGGATGTCTCACGGCTTCAGGTTAAACATGGACAAGGAAACCTCCTGCTGATCACTATGCACTATCCTCTCTTGGCTGATGGATCAGTACTACTCCATGTTGAACAGTACTTGGAAGTAGCACTGGGAGTAACAAGAGTGCAGAGTGTATTCTGAGGGGAGAATTCAGTGTCCACCACCAACAGTGACTCGGCAGCAGCATGACTGATCAAAATGGCCAGGTCCTAAAGGATTTGGCTGCTAGACTGGGACTGCAGCAGGTAGTGAGGGAACCAACACAAGCGAAAAAATACTTGACCTCATCCTCACCAATGTGCCAGCTGCAGATGCATCTATCTAATACAGTATCTGTAAGGATTAGATTAGATTTCCTACAGTGTGGAAACAGGCCATTCGGCCCAACAAGTCCACACCGATTCTCTAAAGAGTAACCCACCCAGACCCATTCCCCTACATTTATCCCTAACTAGTGCACTTAACACTATGGACAATTTAGCATGGCCAATTCGCCTAACCTGCACATTTTTGGACTGTGGGAGGAAACTGGAGCACCTGGAGGAAACCCACGCAGACACAGGGAGACTGTGCAGACACAGGGAGAATGTGCAAACTCCACACAGACAGTCGCCTGAGGCTGAAATGAAGCCAGGTCCCTAATGCTGTGACACAGCAGTGCTAACCACTGAGCCACCGTGCCGCCCATAACATGACCACCACATAGTTCTTGTGGCTACCTACTGAGGACACCTTAAATCGTGTTGTGTAGCACAATCACTGTTAAAGCGACAGACTTCAAACAGATCTAGAAACTGAAGGCTGGGCATCCGTGAGGCGCTATGGATCATCAACAGCAGTAGAATTGTACTCCAGCACAATCTGCAACCTCATGGCCTAGCATATCCCCCACTCAACCGTTATCATCAAGCCAGGGGATCCACGCTGGTTCAATGGGGAGTGCATGAGGGCATACCAGGAGCAGCAGCAGCTGTACCCAAAATTGAGGTATCAATCTGGCGAAGCTAAAACATCGGACCACTGCATGTTAAACAATGTAAGCATCATTTGACAGACAGAGTTAAACAATTCTACAAACAATGGCCCTGATCTTTACTCTACAGACATGATGCAGCCAGTTTTGAATGTTGGTGGATATATAAACAACTTGTTGGAGGGGAAGGCTCCATAAATATCCCCATTTTCAATCATGGAAGAGCCCAGCACATCAATGCAAAAGATATGTCTGAAGCATTTGCAATAATCTTCAGCCAGAAGTGCTGTATGGATGATTCATTCAGCCTCTTTTAGTGATCCCCAACATCACAGATACCAGTCTTCAGCCAATTCGATTCACTCTGAATGATATCAAGAAGCATTTGGAAGCACTGGATACTGGGTCCCTGACAACATTCCAGTAATTGCTCTGAAAGCCTAGGCTCCAGAACTAGCCACACCTCTAGCCAAGCTGTTCCCATATATCTACAACACTGGCACCTCCCTGACAATATGGAAAATTACCCAGCTACATCCTGTCCCCAAAAACCAGAACAAATCCAACCCAGCCAACGTTGCTCCAGCAGTTTACTCTAAGTTATTAGCATGGTGATGGAAGGTGTCATCAATAGTGCCATCAAGTGGCACTTACTCACCAATAACCAGCTCATTGATCTGCCAAGGCCACTAGCTCATGACCACATTAAGTCTTGGTCCAAATTTAGGCACAAGGGCTGAATTCCAGAGGTGAGACGATAGTGACTGCGCTTGACATGAAAGCCACATTTGACCAGAGTATGACATCAAGAAATCATGGAGTCAATGAATATGGGGGAAGACTCTCCATTGAGGTTTCTAGCCAGGAGAGGTGAACAGTGAACATGAGATTTCAAAATAGACTGCACTGTACCATTTGAAAACTGAAATAAGTGTTTTCGTTTGCATGTGCAAACCATTGTAGAGTAGATTAGATTGATCATGTTAGCAATCTCAGCTCTGAGTCAAAAATTATGGCGTCAAGTCCAGTTCCATAACATTGACACTGCAGAACAGTAGCAGTAAGGGAGTGCTACACTGTCAGAGACACTGATTTTCCAATGAAATGTTAAACTATCCCAGCTGCCCTCTCTGCTATAAGACTCCGTGACACTACTTGAAGAACCGGTCTTCCCAGTATCACAACCAACATTGAACCCTCACCCAATTCCATTGAATCAGAACGACTGATCTTTGTGGGACCTTCCTGTGCACAAACCGGTTGATTCCTGTATTACAACAGTGACTACAATACTGCAGAAGTACTCAGTTAGCTGAAAAACACTCTAGGACATCTTGAAGTTATGAAACACATAACTTTCAGATTGCTTTGCACTTAGCTCATCTCACAGGTAAACTGTGCATTTATCAGTGTGCTGGCTCGCCAATGTCTTCAGGGTGGAGGTTGCACCAATGAAGAAGCGAAGACATGAGTGAAGATCCAGGAGGATGGATCTCCAGTCAAAGAAAAGTGGACAGCTAAAACTAACATCGCCACTCAGGGGACGGGAGATAAGTATTTCTGTATCCACACATCTCTTTCTATACATTGTAGGTATCACAGAAATGACAACATCAGCTATTTCTACCCCAAAATTAAATAACAAGATTACAAGAATCTCTATATTCCTGTCTGCTTGAGTGTTGGCACTGTTATCTCTCTTAACGTCTTACGATAAACACAATTATAAATCCCCACATTGTGGGATTTAAAATCAGGGTACCTACAGCTGCTGCTTAGCAGTGAAATAATATCCTCAATAATAGTGTCAGAGCAATGTTACCAGATGAAAAGTACTCATATTTGTATCGCAAAATTCACTCTCATTTCATTACAATGGATTTCATTGCCTTCATTTATTTGTAGCATCAATTTCCTTTTCCACTTATTGACGAGTACCTGACCGCCACTGGACACTCCATTGTACAGCACACCCACATTAAAGGCTATGGAATCACCATAGATAGAATCTACAGTTCAGATAAAGGCTATTCGATTCACATCGCCCATGCTCCACTTGCACATCTTCCCACTCTAATTTCCTTCTTACTTCCTATGTGTCATTGCCATTTATTCCCATCTCTCTCACTCCTTCCTTTTCATGCATTCATACCATCTGCTTCACGGCAGTAAATCCCACATTCTTAACACTCTACAATCTGGTCTGTAAAGAATGGTTATTTTGAGGTTGTAACAGAGATTATGTCACGGCTGTCGTTACAAAAAGATCAGCGGCAGCCAAACGAAAATTAAAACATTGAAAGCAAAATACTGCGTTTCCTGGAAATGTGAAACAAAAACAGAAATTGACAGAAAAGCTCAGCAGGTTTGGCAGGGAGAAATGGAGTTAATGTTTGGAGTCCAATGTGACACTTTTGCGAAAGAAACTTAAAAGATTAAAATTGACTTTAGGAACCACACCTCGTCTTTCAGTTAGGCATCTTACAGCCTCCCAGAATCGACACCGAGTTTAGCAAATTCATCACGTCAACTTTGTCCCCATTTTTGTTCCCTTTTCTTTGCTTTCAGCTCGCAGCCTGCCTGCTTTAGACACATCTTTTCCTGCCTCATCTCTGAAATAACTCCACAAAGGCCAGCATCCCATCATCAAGTCACCTATTACGTACATATGGATAGTCCATGACACTGATCCAGTTTGCTTAGAGCTGGCTCCCAGAGCGAAAAGAACCCCTGACACCCCTGCTTATATCTTGTTAGTCAGGATTCTCGGACTGGACCAGGTTAACAGCCCCAGTCAGAGAGCTCATATTAAATGAAGTCCACTTGGCTGACCTCATTCCAATCACTACAATCTCCATTCCTTTTGGCCTTGGAAGACTAAACTTTCTGTCATTCAATCTTTCCTGTCTTTCAGTCTATCACAGCTATTTGTTTTTGTCCCACCCATCCCTTTCTCCAATTCATTACATCCTTAACTCTTCCCAGTTGGAAAGTCGCACAGTTGAGCCATTGACTGTTTTTCACTCTACACACAGATGCTATTGAATTCTTTCTCCAAAATGTTTTGTTTTCATTTAAATTAAATTATGCCTTGGAGATAACAGAAATATTTATGGTCTGAGCATCATTGAATACAAGTTGGTGTAATTTATTCCAGACCAAAAAAATATCAGAATTAATTGCGGAGGTATCTCTAGATATTGAGCGCATCTAAGAAAAATTAGCAAACAATGAAATTCATAGCTGATCTTGGAGGAACCTGTGTGGGAGAGCTCACTGATTGGGAGCAGCTAAGTGAATAGTCTTTAAGTGTAACTTACTGTTCTATTTAATTTTTGTAAATCTACAATAGTAAGTAGAGTGGGTTCTTTTTTAATTACATGTTTTATTGAGATCTGTCTCTTGATTAAATTTTAAAAATATAAAACATATGTATGAAGTTAGCCAAGAGCAGTGCTTTTTAGAGCAGGAAGACGGTGCTACTTTCTGGGTCTGTAGAGTGTTAAGGTGCAAAGGCGACCTTTGGTAGAGTGATGTGCTCTTCCTGATGTGGGAGTTTAGGGAGAGTTTCCATGTTACTGAGGATTACGTCTGCAGGAAGTGTCTTTGTTTGTGAATCAATCAATTTGCATGGATCAGTTGGAGCGGCAGTTAGACACAATGAGGCACTTACACAAAATAGGGGATGTGATGGATGGCAGTTATAGGAAGGGAGAAAAACTGCAGATATAATCAGATAGATGAATTATCTCCAGGACAGGTAGGAGAGAGAGGCAGGTAGTGCAGGAGTCTCCTGTAGCTATCCCCATCTCAAACAAGTATGCTGGTTTGAAAAATGTAGAGGGTGATGGACCCTCAGGGGTTGTAACATGAACAGCCAAGTTTCTGCCAATAAGACTGGCTCTAATGTAACAAGGGTCAGATTCCAAGCAATCAATTGTGATTGGAGACCCTTTAGTCAGAGACACAGACAGACTTTTCTGTGGCCAACAGTGAAAAATCAGAATAGTGTGTTGAATCCCTAGTGCCAGGATCAAGGAGAGAGTGCTGAATATTCTCAAAGGGTAGAGGGATCAGCAGGAGATCATTGTACACATTGGAACTAATGACATAGAAAGGGAAAAGGATGAGACTCTGAAGGGAGAATATAGGAAGTTTGGCAGAAATTTAAAAAGGAGATCCTCGAGGGTAGTAATATCTGGATTAACTCTCGATGCTGCAAGGTAATAAGGGTAGGAATAGGAGGATAGACCAGATGAATGCATGGCTGAGCAGCTGGTGCAGGGGAGAAGGGTTCACATTTTTGGATCATTCGAATCTCCTCTGGGGTGGAAGTGACCTGTACGAGAAGGACAGATTGCACCTGAATTGGAAGGGGACTAATATACTGGTGGGGAGATTAGATTTGGATTACTTACTTACTTACAGAGTGGAAACAGGCCCTTTGGCCCAACAAGTCCACACCTACCCTCCGAACAGCAACCCACCCAGACCCATTCCCCTACATTTACCCCTTCACCTAACACTACGGGCAATTTAGCATGGCCAATTCACCTAATTCACATTTTTGGACTATGGGAGGAAACCGGAGCACCCGGAGGAAACCCACGCAGACATGGGGAGAATGTGCAAACTCCACACAGACAGTTGCCTGAGGTGGGAATTGAACCCTGGTCTCTGGCACTATGAATGCAGCAGTGCTAACCACTGTGCCACTGTGCCGCCCCGTGGTGAGAGCTGCTTGGGAGGATTTAAACTAATAAGATGGGGGGAATGGGAACCCAAGGAAATAGTGAGGAAAGAGATCAGTCTGAACTTGGCACAGTTGAGAAAAGGAGCAAGTCAAACAGCAGGCAGGAACAAAGCAAAGAACAAGGTAGGACTGATAAATTAAACTGCGTTTATTTCAATCCAAGAGGCCTAACAGGGAAGAAAGATGAACTCAGGACATGATTAGGAACATGGGACTGGTATAGCACAGCAATTATGGAGATGTGGCTCAGGGATGGACAGGACGGGCAGCTTAATGTTCCAGGTCACAAATGCTATAGGAAGGATAGAAAAGGAGGAAGGATAGAAAAGGAGGAAAGAGAGGAGGGGAAGTGGTTTTTTTGATAAGGGAAAACATTGCTGCTGTACTTAGGGAGGATATGCCTGGGAATACATCCAGGGAAGTTACTTGGGTGGAACTAAGAAATAAGAAAGGGATGATCACCTTATTGGGATTGTACTATAGACATCCCAGTCATCAGCAGGAAATTGAGAAACAGATTTGTAAGGAGATTTCTGTTATCTGTAAGAATAATAGGGTGGTTATGGTGGGGTCCAAACACAGATTGTGACTGCCATAGTATTAAAGGTTTAGATGGAGAGGAATTTGTTAAGTGTGTACAAGAAAATTTTCT